>NW_020622824.1:0-1842 GCF_003573695.1 Papaver somniferum
TTATAGTCGGGCAATTGTATCTTCACAGGAATATAAATACTTCTTTATAAAAGAAAAAAAAGGTAATCAGCTGTTGTCATCTAAATCATCTGCAGCTAATTTGGTAATTTGAAAGGATTGTGTCTTACGTAACAACAATAATGGACACTGCAGGACAGAACGCAGACGTCATAAGGCTCTCCTGTATCTTTTCATTCTCGTCGATCTAAATATGCCGTCATTTCTATATATAAAAAATGAGCGCTACCCCACTGCTTCTTATAAAAATGACTCGAGACTGGGAGTCCACCATACTGTATGTTTTTTTGGTGCTAAACGAATTGGTAAATGGTATTGGTTTGCTAGTCCATCTTATAAAACAAACAATACCGCCACTAAACAATTTATAGAACCTATTTAGTTATTGGTTTGCTAGTCGATTCTTCATGATCTTATCCGTCCCACTAAAAGCATATCAAATATAAAAGCATATCAAATATAAAAGCATATCAAATAATACAACCACTAAAAGCATATCAAATATAAAAATTGTTCTATAGTAATAGAAGGCCAATAATATTTTTTTTTTATAAATAACCATGGAAATCCCTATGTTACACAGAAAATCCAAAACAAAAGGAACCCAAAGCTAAGTAATTTTTAAACTGAATCCCGTAACCTGAATCATCGCTTAACCAGAATCCCGAATCCAAAATCTCCACCGGAACATCAAACTGAAACTGTAATAGTAGAATAACAACACCCGCTTTTACGGGAGAACTTTAATTGGTGATGCATGATTCATGGCTCGGAAGAACAATAATTTTAATAACCATCAGATAGAACTATACGATAAGATTCATCTTGATACTCATCTTATTTAACTGGTACAAAGAAACCAACCACCAAACCCAGAGATCACATCCAAAGAAAGGGTCACAAGACCAAAGATTACAGGGACTAAATAAGAAAAGAAAAAATTTAGCTTAGACCTAGATGTAACAACCGAAAACATATTGAATCTGGCTGTATTTAGAGTTGTATTACAACATAGAACAATAAGATTATATAAATTTAAAATAATACAAATAAAGAACCGATCAACATCATCAACAAGGAAAATTTCCAAACCGAAGAATTCAGGAGTTGGTGATGCCAAAAAACAGAACAAATGTTGTTGCTACTTTAGACTCATAATTTTGTGCTGAAGTTAGTGTTATCCTTTGCTTTCTTTGATGCGAAACAACGCAACTCATCACTTAATACATAAAATACTCATCCAAAATAGAACCAGCTTCCTTACGTACAATAGATTCATCAAACCCAGGTACCGGCCGGAGAAACTCACCGTGAACAGAAAAATCTTGGAAAATCACATAACAGTCAATCCCCATCAAATAAAAAACTGAAGGAGGAGTTCTAGAGCCTTTCCTCAAAAGAAAAACTAGATCAAGACGTACACTACAGAAATAGGAAACTAAAACTACACCATAAAAAACACAAAGAACAACAGGAAGTAAATTGCAGGCTAATAAAGCAAAAGAAGAAGGAGATGTGTCCAGATTTGCTCCATTTTCGTTTAGGATAAAGAGAACGAGAGGAGGAAAGAGAAAGAGGAAAGAGATCTGATGTAAAAATCTCATGACAGGCCCAATAATAATTGTTTGCATGTTTTCTCCCCGAAGCATTTATCGTATATCCCATTTATTTTATTTTATTTTGCCAGAAAAAAAAACAATATTAAGGAAGAAATAAATGATTACACAGTTTGATTGATGAAGAAGTGACAGTTACCCAACCATTCACCATTTATCATGTTCCTTCTACAATATTTGGGAGCATCATATATTTGGGAGCATCATC
>NW_020622825.1:0-322 GCF_003573695.1 Papaver somniferum
CGCCCCACCCGCTCCACCCACATTGTTTTACAACATATCCATGAGAACATGGTAATATAGTGGAGCACCTATTTAGTTTTCGAGTTGCTTGTGTGTTTTGAAAAGAGATCTTCGAGTTGTATTTATATGATAATTAACTTGCAAATCAAGTTAGGTTTAGGTTTTTTCTTATAAAACGAGTTTTTTTTCTTGTAAAACAATTAAACACAAAAAAAGAATTTTTTCCATAAATAAAACTCTTAAATAAATTATTTATCAAGTTAAAAACTTGCAAAAAATAATTTCAAGTAGACACGGACTTGGTGCTTGGTACACGCGCATG
>NW_020622826.1:0-318 GCF_003573695.1 Papaver somniferum
CGCCCCACGCGCCATTGGCACATGTCGTGCAACCCTTGCAACTTGGCATGCCAAGCCGTGCAAACCTAGGGCCAAGGCATACCACACATGCCATTGGCACATGTCGTGCAACACTTGCACTTTGGCATTACCACTTGCACCAGACGTGCAACCTGGGGCCAAGGCATGTCACACATGTCATTGGCACATGCCGTGCAACACTTGCACTTTGGCACTACCACTTGCACCCGACGTGCAACCTGGGGCCAAGGCATGCCACACATGCCATTGGCACATCCCGTGCAACACTTGCACTTTGGCACTACCACTTGCACCCGA
>NW_020622827.1:0-733 GCF_003573695.1 Papaver somniferum
CGCCCCCAAGCGTGAGTAGAGATATTGCGAAGACGCCCTCCGCTGTAATTACCTGCAAAAAAAAAAAAAAATATATTGCTCACGTTCTAGGCGAGAGTTTTTGCCACGTGGTGGACTTTTGATGCTCGAGAGCTAGTCTAGTCTTAAGTGAAACGTAATGTGCTTGCGTCTGGGGCAAGGCTTTTTGCTCGCGACGTAACAAGGATGTAGCGCTCGCTGCTCGGGAAGGCTGGCTGTATTTCTTGTGTTGAGTACGAGTCTTTGGACCAACATCGGGCGTTGGGCTCGTGGTTGAGAAGAGATTTTATGCTTTCCAAGGTACAAGTCTTTCATACTCGCGTGCAAGACGAGATTTTATGCTTGCGAAAGCAAGACTTAAGTGCTCACGTGCAAGGTGAGGCTTTAGGTGCTTGCGATTTGATGCAAGGATAAATATTGAAGGGTCTAAGAAATCCTCATCTCGAACTCTCGATCATGTCGCTATCCACGAACCTTGAACCCGATCATGTCGTTGTCCACGAACCTCGAACCCGATCATGTTACTGCTCTAAGTGCACATCCAAGTTTCTAGTACACTGTATTTCTTGTTTCCATGTTGTAGGGAATTGAAAGACGATTCTAACGAGTCAAAAATCACTTAATTCGGACTTAAAACGAAGAAGTTATTGACGAAACAAGCTTTGAACGAAACACGCGCTGTTGCATACATGGCAGTGATGACTGTGCAGAATTG
>NW_020622828.1:0-1259 GCF_003573695.1 Papaver somniferum
CCGGGAGAAATTACGCAAGGAAGCCGCGAAGAATGGTGCGCACAACCTCATTTTCTACACACAAAAGCGCCTCCGTTCTCAGCCATCAGATCATTTCTCAGAAGCATCCGACGGTCGCTCCTTGCTGATCATCAAAATCTGATGTCTCTGCCAAGCACCACAGCGCTGAAATTCCAAGCCTTCAGATTAGATGGTAGTTGAATCCAACGGTCGCTCCCTTGCTGTTCATCAAAGTTTGATATCTCCGCCTAACACTACAGTACCTAACTCCATCAAGTACCGTTCATTTTGTTGTATCATATGATCCAACGGTCGCTACAAACTTCACTTCACATCACCGTCCGATCTACCTACCAGCTTCGCATCCAGTGACTCAGCGTCGCGGAACATCAAACCCGATACGCCCGCCTAACACCCAAATACCTAACACCCTCCTACCCAAAGCAGTCGACCTCTCCTCCCTCACTTCTCCACAGCAGAGAACCACCATCACCTCCCTCTGCAGAAACAGCTCCGCCGTACCACCATATCCGCCACCACCACCAACTCTCCACTGTCACTACCAAATACCACATACACGCCGTAGCCTTCCCCCATCATTCTAGCCCCTTATCCCATCAGCTCATTACCTAACCTAAACCCTAGGTTATGGATTGATGGATTAACGTGTGCTAGAGTTGAAATTGGCGCATGAGAAATGGAGTAGGAGCAAATACAAAGCATGGGTTGCGATCAATTTGATGTGCTACATCAAATTAGGTGAGAAATTACTGAACCCTAGTCTACTGTCAATTTGGGGATTTTTTGTGTAAAACCCTAATTATGTATCTGTGACTATAAATAGATTATGTGTATGTTGTAATAGTCATGTTGGGACTAGCCCACATCCAGAACTTCCAAGTTCTGTTAAATTTTAATTTCAGCTCAATTTTAGTTCATTTCTCAATTTCAGTTTCATGTTCATGTTTCAGTTTCATTTCATTTATGTTCCTGTTATGCTTATTTCATGTTATGTTTATGTTCAAAATTGTTTGTTTCCTGTTATGTGCTTGTTTAATTTCATGTTTGATTTCCAATTCATTCCTGTTATATTTGTCCTGTTAACATGTGCTGTTGCTCACTGCCCTGTAATGTTTGTGTAATGTTGTCACAATTGATGGAATGATAGGCTAGGTATATGTGAAGCAATGTGCTAATTGTGCAATGGCAAGAAATCAGTGCTCATAGCAAGCTGATTTTCTTGCCATTCTTGTTGTATG
>NW_020622829.1:0-3431 GCF_003573695.1 Papaver somniferum
GACTGGGGCGAGGCGAAGCCGAGCTTTACCAAATACAAAATATGGTGCATTGTATTTGTAGTTTGTAGTTGTAGATTGAATTGGTGAACCAAGTTTGAGAACTACGCCCGGGCACTGACCTATAATTTTTCTTTTCTATGGAATGAGGTTTTAGTTCTTAGTAAATCCTAATAAGTTATGTTGTCCACATTATCATTTAGATGATTCACTCCCAAGTTCCTTCTGATTTTAGTGTGTAAGAAAGAATGGCGGCAGCTATTACTGGCATATGAATGATATTCATCTGTTCTTTTCAAATCGGGGCGAGGCGAAGACGAGCCACTCCAAATCAAATCGATCCAAAACAAAACACCGTTATGGATAACAACTTTTTCAAGAATGGAGAATTCCCACACAACATTTCGTCCCATGAAACTTCAAAACTTTCCCAAACACCAAAATCAGAAGAAAACATATCAACATTAAGTTTCTTGGAAGGCTCATCAAATTCTGGGTAAGTATAACCTTATAACAACTTGCGAATGAAGATGAGTACTCACAAAATATTCCAGCAACATCAAGTCCTGCTTCCATCTCGAAACGAGGTGGTAATGGAAGTGAAACCCATGTCTGAGTTAGCGGATTACAAACATGATACCTACACTGCTCATATGAAATACGTGAAAGACAGAGTACCAAACCATTACTGGAACCTAGCAGGACTAACTTAGTTATAAGTGGTTTCTGATTCATAAGAAACTTAAAAGAGAACCCATGATCGTTTCTAGACATAAACTCTGAATGTGAATCATTATATGCCATCTTAAATTTAATATGGTTTTCATCATCAACTGCATCCGTAATTGTATAATATTGCAACCATGGGAGAGAGTTGTTATTGATTTGAAACCATTTATTGATGAAATTAGGGTTCGAGAGGGTTGATAACCATACCTTGGACAGACATTTGAACTTATAGATAGAATTCAGAGGAAGATAAGAAAATATCTCGAGCAAAATATCATCAGTCAGTGATGAGCAAGTGCGATCGCGAGAAGTCGAAGAACCCATCCCCCGATCAAAAACCCTAGAAAATTCTCAAGAACCAAAAAAAAGAACTTTTCCAAGGAAAAGTAAGAAAAAGGATATTACAGGTCTAGAAGTTTTTAGCTGGATATCACAGCAATGTATCAAAAGCTGATAGGAACTGGTTAGAAATATGATCGTAGCCGTTCAATGTGTGGACCCAATGTGTATTGTTTTTGTTTTTTTGCTGCAAAATTTGTTGTTATATATATAACGTCCGGCAGAGTATTTTACAATGTGTATTGTTTTTTTGCTTATCAAGGCAACCGGCGATTTTTATAGTCTGGATAATGATTTTACAATCTGGGTGCTTTAGACCTGTGGATATGAATCTAGGAGGGTTGCCGCACTGAAAACAGATTTAGCAATCTTGGTAGTTTTGTGTTTGTTTGTTTTGTTCACTCTTGAAATCTGTGGTTCCTTACAAATCAATTGAGTTCTAAGGAATGCGCTCGAGTGCAATAAGTCAGAGAGGAACCAAAGAAGGATATGGCCGTCCCCATCTTGTTCTTTGACACTTTTGAATGAAGACTTCTCGCATATTCTGCTTGAGCGGGACTGGGCAGTGGACATGATAAGTTAATTAAGTCCAACAATACAGCGGACAGAATCCAGACATAACCAGTTGTGAAATTCACTGAGTAATAGTTTTCAATGGTCTCATTTTTTTTTTCTAATGGGAAATAATAACTGGTTTCACTCTCAACAATAACCAGTGGCATTCCAAATATCAAGGTACCAACAAATATTTGAATCAGAACCATGAATGGAATTTTCAGAAATGGGTAGATATCTAAACTTAGCCTTTTCACACTCCAATGCCTGTTTATAAAAACACCAGAATACCAGATGCGTATCAGATAATAAATCTTCCTGCACGTGTAACAGAACATTTAGATCAACATACTCTAAGGCAGACTTCTACAACATCGGCCTTGCAATTGTCCTTATATCAGTCTGGAGAAGCTCATCATATTTTCCAGGGCTATTTTGTGTTTCCTCCCCTCCCAAGATCGCTAATTAGCGTTTTCTCCCCAAAAAGATTGAAATTAGTGTTTCCTCCCATCGTTACATTTTCCATCCATTACTCGGTTAGCTGAGTCGGCAGGAGTACATACGTGGCAAAAACATACGCGTGGAAAAGCAAATTCCCTAAATACCCTCGTCTTCTCCGCTGAGATAAACCATACCATTAACGTCAGTTCTTCCTCACTGTCATAGCCAACCTCAACTTCCATTTCGTTCCCTGACTCTCGTTGTCACAAAACACAAATCGAACCCCATTTGCTAATTCATTTTAACCTTTATCTCCGAAACCCATTTCAAAGTCTAATTTCTTAAACCTACCTGCAAACAAGAACCCTAATTTCAAACCCTAATTGCCAAATCCATGACAATCCATTTCTCATTTTAGCAGCAACCAACCTTAGTTTTAGTTTCTTCTCACGTACAGCGTCAAGACCCAAACCAACAGAAAACTCGATCTCAGCAACCCATATCGGTCTCCTCATCTAACGACTACCAACAGAACCCATTAATTCTTCAATATCTTCAATGGTAGAATCGATAGCTTCTTTCTCCAATTTCTCGCTGGTCTCACACATGAATTAGAATTCAAAACACGATCCCATCTAACTCACTGCCTATTCTTCTACTTAAACCATTGACTTGACCATATTTAATTCATCACCTAGATCATTCAATATCGTTACCAAGTCGCTTCATAAAAAACATCAGATACCTAATTTCTAACCATCAAATCCATTTACTCTCTCACATTGGAGAGATGTTTCTCTCATTCATCTCAAAGAAGCAGATGTTGTTGCAGTTATTGCCGACAAAACAGATCGAGAAACAGTCAGAGAAATCGATAAAATTGAAAGGGGATTTATGAGCATAGAGATGTTTTTCGAATTTGTTAGACATGGCAGAGATGATGTTCAAGAAATGAAGAGTAGAATCAAGACCTGTTGCTGCAATCGAATTAAAAAGAGTCAATCTAAAATTGAATCGGTAGGTTTTGTAATAGCTGTAATTCTTGTTGAATCATGAAGAAATTGAAGATGGGTTTTTCGATCAAAGTCTGTGAAAAAGCGGGGGTCTAACAACACCACCCAATATTTTCCTTAGCAATCTTTATGGACTAACTCTGAAATACTTTGCTAGAGAATCAACTAGAAAGTCAGGCTCAATCTAGATAAAAAGCATCTCAAGGAGTTATTATCTCAATCTCTCGATTTGATATTTACTCAAGCAAATAGAAATTTGCGAGTCTTTATCAAAGAGAGATAACTTGGACGGTACCAAAGACCAATGTCCAAGGATCAATCAATATCAATCAACAACCAAAGGTTGGATTTCCAATT
>NW_020622830.1:0-395 GCF_003573695.1 Papaver somniferum
CCGCCGCCACCACCACCACCACCGCAGCCAGTGGTATCAACAATCAAAGTTGACACCATGATATGGCGTCAATAATCAAAGCTGAAACCATGATATGATGTCAACAACCGAAGTTGATTCGAAAAAAAGTATATATATATATACGGAGTCAACAGCTGAAGTAGACATCATAATATGATGTCAACAACAAAAGCTAATCTCAAAAATTAAAATAAGGAAAAAAAAATTGTGTCAACATCTAAAGTTGACATCATAATACGGTGACAACAAACAAAGTTGATACCAAAACAAAACTCAGAAAATAATAATAATAAAAAATTATGTCGACAACGGAAGTTGATCCGAAAACAACAAGCAGAAGATACGAAAAAAAATAAATTGTATCAACAACCGAA
>NW_020622831.1:0-556 GCF_003573695.1 Papaver somniferum
CGCCGGGAAGCTAAGTTGGTATGGAAGAACTGCAGCTTGCGGGAAATCCTTCTCAATACAAGTTCTCGTACAAGGTTTTAGAATAGAACTTCGATAGGCGAGAGGTGTAAGCATCGCGAGGTGTTCAGCCATCTCGTACTAAACGAAAGAAAAAGAGAAGAAATGCAATAAAGGATCGATTGAGGGAATTGGTCCTTTATTGCTAGTCAAGTCAAGGATCGGTGGGCTTCTAAAGATAATAAAGCGGGGCGCTAAGCCACTGCTGAAAACGCTCTCCTTACCAGAATGAATGCTATGAGCCAGGAGGCTCCGTGGAAGTGGTTGCTATCTCCTGGATTATAAAATTATATTTGTAGGCGCCAAAGGAGCTGCATAGCCCCCGGGATGGGATCTTCATCTCTACCTCAACCATCCCACCAATTGGAACAGCCAGGCAGCTATGAAACGAATCAAGAAAGTTGGGGGCAATAGGTCCTCTTACTCTAGCTGGGCAAGAAAACGCCCTTCCCTCAAAACTAATATTCAGTAGGGTAGTTCCAGGGACAGCAAGCAAAGC
>NW_020622832.1:0-307 GCF_003573695.1 Papaver somniferum
CGCCGGGACGAGAACATCGGGTCTGTGTATGGTAATCTTGCAACCTGAGTTCAGTAATAGGTTGCAGTTATATCCAATCTGATATATTTGACACCTCAAACCTCGCTTGGACGAGAACATCGGGTCTTTATATGGTAATCTTGCAACCTAAGTTCAGTAATATGTTGCAGTTTCATTCATTCTGATAGATTTGACACATCAAACCTCGCCTGGACTAGAACATCAGGTCTGCAAATGGTAATCTTGCAACCCGAGTTCAGTAATAGGTTGAAGTTTCATCCAATCTGATATATTTGACACCTCAAAC
>NW_020622833.1:0-488 GCF_003573695.1 Papaver somniferum
CGCCTAAACTATGCCAAAACCCTAGCTTGGACACGCCTAAACCATGCCATGACCGACCTTTGCTTCATGGATGCTAAAACGAAGGGTTGCAACAATCAACAACCACCCTTCCATTTAAGATGCAAATCTTAGTTGTCCAAGGTCGCAAGCTAACAAGTGGTAACCTTTGGCCCAACGCCGAGCCCCAATTTCGGACGCACCCAACCTATGCCAAAACCTTAGTTTTTGGTCGCACCTAAACTATGCCAAAACCCTAGCTTGGCCACGCATAATCCTTGCCATGACGGGCCTTTCCTTCATGGCTGCTAAAACGAAGGGTTGCAACAATCAACGGCCACCCTTCCATATAAGATGCAAATCTTAACCGTCCAAGGTCGCCAGCTAACGCGTGGTAACCTTTGGCCCAACGTCAAGCCTCAATTTTGGCCGCGCCCAAACTATACCAAAACCCTAGTTTTTGGCCGCGCCTAAACTATGCCAAAATCCTA
>NW_020622834.1:0-616 GCF_003573695.1 Papaver somniferum
TTATCCATGTGCAGGAAAATCATGCATCAAAGTATTTTCTTCTGTAGCAAGGGGATGGTAACTTAATCACTTGTGATTGTACATTAATATTAACGTCTAAAGTGTTAAATAATCATGACTAAGCTTATGAATCAAAACGCCTAACCGACCATGAATAATCATTATACACGGTTCGGTTACGGCTGACCATAATGTATATTCTACTATGTAATTTCAAGTCGAATTTCTCATATGCTTACGTGAAATCTAACCAGTATTTCATCTGAATTGAGAAAGTGTTTGCTTGATTCCCAAGCTACCTTAGCTTGAATCTTAAGTGACCTTCAATCTTGAAAGTCTTTAAATAGGTAAACTCAAACAACTAGGAAATTTAATCCTCGACACTTTCATGTGTCCCGGTTGTATGCTAGAGTCGTCCTCAATAAACTTAGGTTTCCTATGAGAAACATAATTAGGTTAAATATTGAAGACTTCACTTAGGGACTCGTGAAGCCAGGAACGACAATATTTTAACTTGATAGTTCGTGTATCCTGATATTTCTTTTCTGTTATCGAGGTTTTCGTAATATCTTTCAGACGAGATCGATAGTAATCACAAAGTTCTATTCGTTTCATG
>NW_020622835.1:0-7645 GCF_003573695.1 Papaver somniferum
AAACAAACAATTTAAAAAAAATAATAAACCTAAAAAAAAAAAGTTCTACCTAAGCACAGGTCCGCGTCGGCGGCGCCAAAAATTGATGTGTTTTGAAATGATGTTGTAGATAGTGGTAAAAGGGGTTCTTTTCGAACTTGTGAAGGTAACTTTTTCCTTAGATTTAAATAAATTTTATAAATGAAGCAAAATAGAAAAGTGATTGGAATATTTTTGGAGAAAATAGGGGTGATGATTCCACCATTCAACAATATTTATGTAATTTTATTTATATTTTCATTATGCAAATTTAATAATTGTTTTGATTCTAACTATTGCCAAAAGCAGATTCTCAAAATATCAAAGATTAATCGCAAGCATAATACATCAAGAGTATAAAAATAAGCATGTATTATCAAGAGAAAATATATTTGATTAATAATAATCATTTAAATCATGTATTTTCAATGCAATTAATCATATATAAATATTGCAAAAATTAATTAAATAAATATTACCACATAAATATTGCGAGAAAGGCTTCATATGTCACCCATGGGATTGGATTTAGCTACTCATGATGAAAAACCTCTTAAATTGATTCATTGATACTCAAAAGTTGTTTACAATAAAGAGAAAATGGAGAAAATCGGTTTACAACAGTATTTGCAACGCATATAACTGTTGCGACCCTGTTACAAACGCTGTTGTAAAGAACGTTACAAACAACGATACTTTAAAGGTGCGGTAGTATTCAGAATATTACGACCCACTTTGGGCAGTCGTTGTCACTGTTGATAAACGACTGTCTTGGTGCGTCTGTTCTTCACGTTCATCCTCCTTCGCAGCAGCAGAAACCGTTCTCTGTTTTGATTTTATTTCAATTTTCCTGACTCCAATTCTTCCCCAAAGACTCGACAACCTCTCCCAAAGACTTTTACGTGTATTTATACTGATTTGAAGCCAAAAAATCCAACATTTACTGCGTATAATTCCCCATTAATTCTGATTTTGTTCACTGCCCAAAAATACAATAATCTCCATATTTAAGCCCATACACGCGTTAAATTTGGTCCGACACGCTCCCAATTGTCTTCTCCACACCCTATCATACTTCCTACGCCTTCATTCCACTTCCAAGCACATCCAACACGCAATTGAGCTCGTGTACAGACCGTGTTGTTCTGTTTTGAGTTTGAGAATCAAATCGATATTTCCAGCCAATTCTGATCGAAAAAATCACCCACAAATTGTTCACTAGGTCAAATCACAACTTACTACCAAAATAAGCTATTGAATCTCCCTAGAACACCATCAAAAATCAATCGAAAATGCTGCCAGAGAGTAAAAACATTTCCCGCCAAAACAAATTTTGAATTTTGGAAGAAGGTCACCCCTATGTAGTGGTCGCCCCTTATCCAAAGTGCTGGGGTATGAATATCAATTTGGGTGGAAATAGTAATTTTGGGGTGGAAAAGGTAATTTTTCTGGGTTCCTCCGGTACATTTCTGGGGTGCCTACGGTACATTTCTGGGGCGCCTTTAACACTCTATCCTGGGGTGTAAAACACTGTTTTTGAGCCCATTTCGCCGCAAGGTATTATTTCTCTAAAAACACATATAAATAAATAAAATAACACAATAAGTATAAAATGGAACACTAACAATACATATAATTGGGACATATTAGACACACAAATGTGTCTATCAGTATGTATCTGTTGAGAATACTTCTGAAGACATTCGGTCCGAAAGAGAAGTATCTACTGAAGTTCCAAATGATAGTAACGCTGATGATTTAGAGCAACAAGAGTCAGATACAAAAGATACGGTCACAGAAACCATAGCAACTAGCAAACCTAGAAGATCAACCAAGAATCCTGGTTGGATGAATGATTACATTACTTATGCATTACCAGTTGTTGAAGATGGTAGTCCTACTTCCTATTTAGAAGTTGTACGTAGTGCAAAGTGTAAAGAATGGGAAGGTGCAACGCAAGACGAGATGGAGTCTCTTTACAAGAATGACACATGGATTCTTATGAAGCTTCCGAACGGTAAGAAGGCCATAGGGTGCAAGTGTGTATATGCTAAGAAAGAAGGATCTTCGGTGAATCAAGTTCGCTACAAGACAAGGTTAGTTGCAAAAGGTTATGCCCAAACAGAAGGGATTGACTACAATGAGGTGTTCTCTCCGGTGGTAAAACGCTCATCAATCCGTATTTTGTAGGCCTTGGTAGCACAATATGATTTAGACCTAGTTCAACTAGATGTTAAGACGGCTTTCTTACATGGGGATATAGATGAGGAGATCTATATAACTCAGCGGAGTGGATTCAAGGTTGCTGGAAAAGAAGATTGTGTATGTAAACTGAAGAGATCGTTGTACGGGCTAAAGAAGTCTCCAAGACAATGGTACAAGCGATTTGACCAGTTTATAATAGGCCAAACATACACAAGAAGTCATTATGACCAATGTGTTAACTTTAAGAAGATACGTGATGGGTCTTCATATATTTGCTCTTGTATGTCGATGATATGTTGATTGCATCAAATAACTAGAAAGAGATTGATAATTTTAAGAACAAGTTTTCATCTGAGTTTGAGATGAAATATCTGGGAGAAGCTAAGAAGATTCTTGGCATGGAGATTCAACGTGACAAAGAGAAGGGTAAAATTTGTTTTTCTCAAAAGGCATATTTCAAGAAAGTGTTACAGAAGTTTGGTGTCTACGAAGGAACTAAATCTGTAAGTACTCCCCTTGCTGCTCATTTTAAGTTGAATGCTTGTATGTATCCCACTACTAAACAAGAGCAAAAGTATATGGCCCAAGTTCCATATGCTGAAGCTGTTGGTAGCTTGATGTATACGATGGAATGTACAAGGACGTACATTTCGCATGCAGTTAGTATGGTCAGCTGTTATATGCATTGTCCTGGTAAGGGACATTGGCATGCTGTGAAATGAATTTTGAGGTATCTTTATTATACGGTTAATGTTGGATTGGAGTTTTTTAATGCTAGAAGTAACAATCAGTTGTGTGTTGGGTATGTGGATTCTGACTATGCTGGTGATTTGAAAAAAAGACGTTCAACTACTAGGGAATGTATTTAACGTAGAAGGGGCACTGGTAAGTTGGAGATCAATCTTGCAGTCTACTGTGGCGCTTTCAATTACGGGGGTGGAGTATATGGCAGCGACTGAGGCATTTAAGGAGGCTATATGGTTACAAGGTTTGCTATATGACTTAGGAGTTGTGTAATACCAACTTCATGTGCATTGTGATAGTCTAAGTGTAATTTATTTGGTTAAGAATCAAGTGCATCATGCTAGAACCAAACATATAGATGTACGATTGCACTTTGTGAGAGAAATTCTTGAAGAAGAAGACATTCTACTTGTGAAGATCAATACCAAAGACAATCCAGTTGATATGTTGACTAAAGTAGTATCTGGGATCAAGTTTCGACATTGTTTGAAATTGATCCACATCCTTCCAGTTTGATGAAAGGCCCTTTTTGGGGTAAAGGTTCTTTTGAACCTGGTGGAGGTCTTCTAGCAAGGCCATTTAAGAGAACTACGGTTGGGTTTGATTCTTATTGAGGATACGTAGGCAGCCAATGATGATTCAATCGATGTTGGAAGACGGAGGTGATTTTGTCTATTGATCGTCTCATACATGAATGCATGATCCGAGGTGGATAATTGTTCGTAGGATGGTCAAGGACTAGATTAGGAAATCTAGTTGGTTAAGGAAATCAAGTACTTGTGTCCTAGGTATAGAAGCTTAAGAGGTTTGTTCATATATCTAAGATTAGGAAACCTTATACTTGTAGGAAAGTATTCCTTGTTAAGGAATGTGTCCACTCCTATTGATGCGTATAAATATCCATATAGAGAACTAGAGAAAACACACCAGAACTAAGTAAGAGTTCTCTTATTCTCTCTAAAGGCTTTGTATTCCAACCTATACGGTGATATATAAAATTGCTTATTCCTTCCCGAGGATTAAACCTCGTTAAATATTTGTTCTTCTTGTGTATGTGATTGTGTTCTTGGCGATATTGAGATACCTCGTAATAGTGCAAACCTAATGCTTCCGCAGGCGGCTTTGGCGCAACATACATTTGATGAGATGGTACTGTGTGATATCCTAAGTAGACTCCTTGTGAAGTCACTTATGCGGTTCAAGTGCGTATCAAAACGCTGGTGTTCCTTAATCAAGGATCGGTACTTTATAGATTTGCACTTTAGCAGATCAAAACTACTTGGGTGTCTTATTTTCATCATTCCACCGCCTAAAATACGATCAAATAAGAGGATTGTAGCAGGCATTAGGTGCAAAGGTTATCCAGTGTGTTTCAAGCTTGCTGACTTATTGTTTGAAGTTACAGGCAGAGAAATATCAACCATTCACAGCATGAGGACCTTGAAATCGTTTCACTACACTGATATAGTTGGAGCAGTTAATGGTTTGATTTGTTTTTGTGGCAAACCCGAAGATTCTGTATGCGTGTACAATATCAGTACCAGAGAGGTATCGCCATGGGTTAAACCGACATCGAGAGATAATGATATTTCTGGTGGAATTAATGATTTTCCTACTTATAGATTTGGATTTGATCTTGTCACCAAGCATTACAAAATCATATGCAACTGAAGATTATATAAAGAGGATGGTAATTACAATGTGGATGACAACATTTAGGAGGTCTTGACTTTAGGCGAAAATTCATGGAGAAGGATCGAGGAGGCCCCATATGGACTTCCTTCATCTTCTATTTATGTGAATAGCTCTATTAGTTGGTTACCTAATATGTCTGAGTCTGAGAGTAACAATTGGGAAAATGGTGATATAGTCTGCACAATAATGGCATTTGATGTTGGAATTGAGAATTTCAGGAAGATCCAAATTCCTCAGTTCATTGTAGATCAGCCTAATATGTATCCTTTACTTCAACTGCGTCGTTTCACTTAATATAAATGAATGGTGGTCTAGCTATACTGACTGGAGGCAGAGTTTCTGCTCTTGATATATGGATGCATGAAAACAATGACAAGGAGATGAGTGATAAAAGCTGGAAGAAACAAACAATCAGCTTACCTAGTTATTTTTTTTCCACACCTTCAGAATCAGTTGTTTTCTTTTTCATTTCATTGCACGAACAAAGCAATTGATCCTAGAAGTCCATTATAGAAAATCCAGTCGACGTACAAAAGTTGTGTCTCTTTAATCTTATAATTGGCAGAATAAGATTTTCAAGAAAATGAAGATCAGTTGGATCCCTTCCGCGATTCCTGTTTATATTTCTACGGCTGTATGTAACTCTTTTATTGAAAGCCTCCATTCCTTCTCTGAAGCAGAAAACATTCCCAACACTCAACTTTAGGGCTGCCCATGGTTCGGTTTTCTACCGGATCGAACTGGTCCAAACCGAGAAAAAAACCCAGAAAACGAGAGACCGAAAAGTCCAAAAACCAAGAAACCGAAAAACCGAGAAAACCTCAGGTGGTTGGTTTGGGTTTGATGTCACAAAAGAACCAAAAATCCAAAAAAACCAAACTAAAGAAAAAAACGAGAATTAGAACCAAAAAAACAGACAAAAACCATAATAATATGTACCGAGCTTTCCATCATAATATAAAAAATAAAGAAATATTATTAAAGCAAATAAATAAATAAAGAAAATAATATATTTACACTTCAACGAGTATATCTATAAATAAAGAAAATATTATTAAAAATGTATTTAATATTGAATTATATATGTATTATACATATAATTTTAATGAGTATATCGATAAATAAAAACATTATAGCTTCAAATATATCTAATTTTGATGATTTGCTTTACAAATTTGATTTACGAGTTAAAAATGAAAGTCTATTAAAAAAAACCAAAATACCCAGAAAAACCAGTGAGACCGTTCTGGTTTCTAATATTCTAAACCGAATATGGTTTGATTTGGTGGTTTCCAATAAGTGATACTGGTTTGGTCCTTGGGTGTGGCAGAAAACCAAATTAAACCGAACCATGGGCAGCCCTACTCAACCTTCAATAGAAAATTGAGGAACACTTCATTGGAAAAGAAGTGACAATGTGACAAAGAAGGGGCAGATCGAACTTTCTTTGGTGCAACTTCGCAAGTTGTTTGTGTCGTCTTAGTCTTTACTGTATTTCAACTTCTAAAGCTGTTTACGTCAGATATTGTTGCAGTGGTTATTTTGGTTTTTACGAAACCTTCTTCTAGATTTGGTTGTTTCTAGCATTCTATTGGGTTGAGTCACTAACTACATATCATATCTGGCATCTTTGCTTCTTATATAAATGAACTAATGTTTCTGTACTCAACCTTTTTTGGATGTCTCTAGTTGAGTTTTTAGGTGTTATGAAATAGATTCACAAGTATAGCGTAGGAAATTTTCAACTCCACTAGACTAATGTGTTGGAACTGTTTGGTTCTGAAATCACGTATGGGCAGGTTCCCAAAAGCGCCCTATAAAAATCATAGCAAGATTAGTTTTTTCGAAGTGGGTTCTGTAAGAATTTTGTTCCTTTATTTAAAGGTTGGCTTCTCTTTGATTTTGCACATCTGGGTGTTGTTGTAAGAGTCTTAATTTGGGGGAATTTGTGATTTTTTACAGTGAAATATTAATTTAGTAAGTCGGCTTTCGGGAGGAAAATACTAGAAGTGGAAAAGATGAGGAGAAGAGTGTAACCTTTGTTTCCAACAATTGTATCATTCAGAAAATGAGTCCTGGTGATACTCTTTATATATCATTATAGTACAAGTCTTTCACTCTTCATGCAACAGAGGGTGATCTAATTGAATGTGATAGTGACAATTAAACCGCCCTACCCCCCAGTAAAAATGCTGATTATCCTTCCACAGATTGTAAGTTCTGTGGCCATGTAGATGCAATGAACTTGTACTGCTGAGACAATTTCTTTTGGGTGTGAACTGGATCACTTTGATCCTCCAACCAAGCGACGACTTTTTTTGTCCGGTACATAGCAAACCTGGAAACTACAGCAAGAACAAAACAATGACCCTCCCAGAACTACAATAAGAAGATAATGTCTAGTTGAAATATATATGTAAAAGATGACTGAGAGAAAGGTAGGTTATGTTGGTTTACAAGAGAACAGAATTACGACTATCTACCATTAACATCACATGGTCTCGAGGGGACAGTCCTTCCTTGTCATTGCCAATCTAATATCCACTGCTTGGAGAACTTTAAGTTGGTAAGCGTTTAATTCAATGGAAAAAATAAAGAAGCATGCCTGGAGTTGATTCCTCATCATGGAACATTTCATATCCTCTCAATAAAGATATAAAAACTAAAAACCCAAGTAGCAGAAGTAACTCCAGCCAACCTGGTGGACCAATAAAAACTTCATAAGCAACACAAATATTGTTGGAATATTTTCAACGCCGCTAACCAAAGGGGGGTCCTGGGGGCATCGCCTGTTCGAAAATTTCGAATCCAAAAGACACCATTGATGTCTGTTGATGAAGGAACCTGACGTTTCGTGAATAGAAACCTGTTGGCGAATAAAAAAAACCTATTCCCAACAGGTGCAAAACCCTTTATAAATAGCTTCTCCCAGTTTCGTTTAACATATAAGAAAAATCAATCTGTTTTCTCTGTTTCAAAAAAA
>NW_020622836.1:0-1123 GCF_003573695.1 Papaver somniferum
CTAACCTAGTTTTGGGAAAGGAAGGATAAAAAGGAATTTCTCTCTACATACTACATCTCTCCTTTACGGAGAATCATCTTTACTTTTACTTTTGTTCTAGGGTTTGTGAACATGATAGATTTATTTCTTCTTTGGATGAACTCCATGAACATGAGCTAGTTTTCTTTTGGTTAAGGAATAAGTTGGAATTCCAAACATGATTTTTATGCAATGAATTAGTTTCGCCTCCATGCTTTATCGTTTATGATTCACAATTAATATCGTTACATGATTTGAATGCTTGTTTAGTCGAGTCGCGAATCGATTGAGTTTACTTTCATCTCTATTGCTAGATTAAAGTTTATTATACACAAAAGTGATAAATATCTGATTGCAAGTAGCATAATTTTGAATATTGCTTGTAGTGATGCATCCTAGTAGTCACAAGTGGATCATAACTTAAATCGGATTAGTGCTTTTACACGTTTGATTGCTTTGATTTTGGCCTGATTTCATAGAACTTAATGAATCTAGGGAATTAAACTTGATTAGTGATTTTACACATTAGGTTCTTCTATTAGATAGAACTCATACTCACATCTTTTAATGTGTTTGTTGATGACAAGAGGAAATTAGCGGGATATTCTTGCGATCAAGGTATCCTAGGGCTTTTGATTAAGTTGAAATTAAAAATCAATTCTAGTTATTGTTAAAAAAGCATGTTTGTGAATGAAGATGAATCCTTGACCAATATTTCTTCTACTTGATTTGATTTGTTTGCTTTTCTTTATTTGCTTTTATTTTAGTTTACTTTATAAAAATCAGAAAACCCCCCAATTGTTATTACAGGAAACCGAAAAAACTTGACAACCTTAGTCCTCTATGTGGAAACGATCCTTTCTTGCCCTTGCTTCATTATATATTTTGAGTAGTAAGAAAGTGTAATTATTTTTGACGCCTACGATAGCAATCAGTCGACATTATTTGAACATCTGCATAACTCTTATCATTAAATGTTCAAAGATATTCCTTGATGCTCAAGGTAATCCCAAACCGAAATATTGAAAAGCATTTAATTATGATTTTTAAATATATATGTTTTAATTACCAGCAATTAAAGCATATCCTTTGGAAAAGGTTATTA
>NW_020622837.1:0-1121 GCF_003573695.1 Papaver somniferum
CTAACCTAGTTTTGGGAAAGGAAGGATAAAAAGGAATTTCTCTCTACATACTACATCTCTCCTTTACGGAGAATCATCTTTACTTTTACTTTTGTTCTAGGGTTTGTGAACATGATAGATTTATTTCTTCTTTGGATGAACTCCATGAACATGAGCTAGTTTTCTTTTGGTTAAGGAATAAGTTGGAATTCCAAACATGATTTTTATGCAATGAATTAGTTTCGCCTCCATGCTTTATCGTTTATGATTCACAATTAATATCGTTACATGATTTGAATGCTTGTTTAGTCGAGTCGCGAATCGATTGAGTTTACTTTCATCTCTATTGCTAGATTAAAGTTTATTATACGCAAAAGTGATAAATATCTGATTGCAAGTAGCATAATTGTGAATATTGCTTGTAGTGATACATCCTAGTAGTCACAAGTGGATCATAACTTAAATCGTATTAGTGCTTTTACACGTTCGATTGCTTTGATTGGCCTGATTTAATAGAACTTAATGCATCTAGGGAATTAAACTTGATTAGTGATTTTACACATTAGGTTCTTCTCTTAGATAGAACTCATACTCGCATCTTTTAATGTGTTTGTTGATGACAAGAGGAAATTAGCGGGATATTCTTGCGATCAAGGTATCCTAGGGCTTTTGATTAAGTTGAGATTAAAAATCAATTCTAGTTATTGTTAAAAAAGCATGTTTGTGAATGAAGATGAATCCTTGACCAATATTTCTTCTACTTGATTTGATTTGTTTGCTTTTCTTTATTTGTTTTTATTTTAGTTTACTTTATAAAAATCAGAAAACCCCCCAATTGTTATTACAGGAAACCGAAAAAACTTGACAACCTTAGTCCTCTATGTGGAAACGATCCTTTCTTGCCCTCGCTTCATTATATATTTTGAGTAGTAAGAAAGTATAATTATTTTTGACGCCTACGACAGCAATCAGTCGATATTATTTGAACATCTGCATAACTCTTATCATTAACTGTTCAAAGATATTCCTTGATGCTCAAGGTAATCCCAAACCGAAATATTGAAAAGCATTTAATTATGATTTTTAAATATATATGTTTTAATTACCAGCAATTAAAGCATATCCTTTGGAAAAGGTTATTA
>NW_020622838.1:0-340 GCF_003573695.1 Papaver somniferum
GGTAGTTTAAATATGAATTGTGTGCAGAGAAGGACGGCGATTACGATATCGCCTCGGCCGCTCGGGTTCGTACATGACATAGAAGTTGTGGCCCGAGTCGACTTCAGCGGTTCTTTGCCCGTCTGGAACGGGAGGTAAGATTCTAAACACCCGCAAATCTCCTATCAGCGGGTTTACTGTATTCCTTCGGTTGCATATATGTTGAGTACTTGAAAACGGCTGCTTTAATTTCCTAGTAAAGGGAAAGGACTGGCCATACAAGATAAGGGTTCGGATTTCATCACCGTTCTCTTCTTGCCCGCCTTAGGAAAACGAAACCAAACGCGAACCTAAGCCTAAA
>NW_020622839.1:0-646 GCF_003573695.1 Papaver somniferum
AAACCTCGCCTGGACGAGAACATCGGTTCTGTATATGGTAATTGCAACTTGAGTTCAGTAATAGGTTGCAGTTTCATCCAATCTGATATATTTGACACCTCAAACCTTGCCTGGATGAGAACATCGGGTCTGTATATAGTTATTTTGCAACCTGAGTTCAGTAATAGGTTGTAGTTTCATCCAATCTGATATATTTGACACCTCAAACCTCGCCTGGACGAGAACATCGGGTCTGTATATGATAATCTTTCAACCTGAGTTCAGTAATAGGTTGTCGTTTCATCCAATCTGATCTATTTGACACCTCAAATCTCACCTGGACGAGAACATCAAGTCTTTATATGGTAATCTTGCAACCTGAGTTCAGTAATAGGTTGTCGTTTCATCTAATCTGATACATTTGACACCTCAAACCTCACCGAGATGAGAACATCGGGTATGTATATGGTAATCTTGCAACTTGAGTTCAGTAATAGGTTGCAGTTTCAACCAATATGATATATTGGACACCTCAAACCTCGCCTGGACGAGATTATCGGGCCTGTATATGGTAATCTTGCAACCTAAGTTCAGTAATAGGTTGCAGTTTCGTCCAATTTGATATATTTGACACCTCAAACCTCTTCTGGACGAGAACATCGGGTCT
>NW_020622840.1:0-405 GCF_003573695.1 Papaver somniferum
TCTGTATATGGTAATCTTGCAACCTGAGTTCAGTAATAGGTTGCAGTTTCATCCAATTTGATATATTTGACACCTCAAACCTCGCCTGGACGAGAACATCGTGTCTGTATATGGTAATCTTGCAACCTGAATTCAGTAATAAGTTGCAGTTTCATCCAATCGGATATATTTGACACCTCGAACCTCGCCGGGACGAGAACATCGTGTCTGTATATGGTAATTGCAACCCGAGTTCAGTAATAGGTTGCAGTTTCATCCAATCAGATATATTTGACACCTCAAACCTCGCCGGTACGAGAACATCGTGTCTGTATAAGGTAATTGCAACCTGAGTTCAGTAATAGGTTGCAGTTTCATCCAATCTGATATATTTAACACCACAAACCTCGCATGGACGAGAACATC
>NW_020622841.1:0-1158 GCF_003573695.1 Papaver somniferum
CGCGAATAGGGAAATCTATTGTATTGGGAAGCAAGAAGCGACCTTCACCGCGCCTGACAGGTGAACGCTTACTTGCCAGTTCCACCCGAGCCTTTGAGGCCCTCCGAGGTTTAGCTGCTTCACCCACGCGGGCTGCCGTTTCTTCCGATTTTGTCATCAAGCAGCACATGCACACCTCCTTTCCCCTCTGGATTAAGTACTGGACTCCGAGACTAGTTGATAAGAAGTTCATGCCTCCTCTCAAGAAAGAAAATAACTCTCGTGCCGAGTTGGAAGCCTTTATCTTGTTTTGGCTTTGTCATGATGTTTTCGAATACAGTCCCCGTGATACCATTTAGAGCGAGATTATTCCAATGGCCATATTAACGTCGCACGACATTTATTGTCCTTTGGCTCCGATGTTCTTGGGGGGTTTGTATCGCCAGTTATACTTTCTTTTTCATGACATCCGCCGGGTGGATGAAATTCACGAGGCTGAAACTTTTGTTCCTGCTGCCTCTGTTTAGGCATGGGCTTGGGATCACCTTCCTGGGTACGCCCCTGAAACTCATTAATTGGTAGTTCATTGCGAAGAACAGGTCAAGCAGGCAGATAACACTATTTCCATGGTTCTCGCTACTTATAGTTATCCGCGGATGGATCTGGAGTGGTGAGGGGAAAGCAACCAAGGATGGTATAATAGAATTCATGGATGTCGCCAAGGAATTTAAGTTCTTTCCTTATCATGACGATCGCTCTGGTCCCACGCATTATGAATTTACATCCCCGCTGGAAGGTATGGTGCTGGATTCCTCACAGGCTCTTTCTGCATCAGATTTTGATTCAGCGATGACGGTATTGCCTGGATATCTCCCTAGTCTTTATACCGGTAAATTTATGGCAATGTCCTATAATCCTGATCGCATAGCTCGACAGTTAGGGTTTTACCATGGGGTTCCTTCTAATTTCCCTCCTTCGTTCGATTCTGATATTCCGACGATTTGTGCTAGTTTTGATCGTTTTGTTTTCAAGGGTGCAACTCGTTTAAGCGATCGCGGGATCAATTTATCTTTCCAACATCATGTCCTAGACCGTCTCCTAGCCGTTACTTAGGCGTCTCATGAATATCAGGATTATAATCATCGTCGCGCGTTAAATTTTATTTTGCGTCATCCCCCC
>NW_020622842.1:0-568 GCF_003573695.1 Papaver somniferum
CGGGATTATGACAGCATAAATCAGTTGTGCGCGCACTGAGGAATCGATCCTCATACATTTTTGTTTTCCTGGGGAGAAGCGACCCCGGTTTTAAAGGATGTAGTGGCACTTACTGGTTTGCCTGTTCATGGTTCCGTAGTCTATGACAGCTGCTGTGTTTATAAATCTCCGGATGACGAGGACAGGAAGCTTCAAGACCGCTTACTCAAGGCTAAGACGAAGTCCATGTCTTTTCAATTGCCCGACGAGCTCAAAGTTGAAACCCCGGATGGAGTAGGCACCCCAGCGGATAAAGGGAAAAATAAAGTTACCGCGTCAAACCCTCATGATTACCCTGCACGCGTTTCATCTTCCTCGAAACTCATGGCGTCTTCCATGAGAGCCGCTCGGCAAAAGCCTCCTCCTGCTGAAGGGACTGATGATGTAAGGGAGGTGAAAGGCGGTCAAAAGCAAAAGTCTGGACAACGTCGAGCTTCTTTTTCATGTTGGATCAAGTACTGGGCTCCTTTACAATCTGGTCCTGGCAAGGGTGTTCCTCCTCGAGAGGGGGAGACGGACAGGGCCGAAT
>NW_020622843.1:0-402 GCF_003573695.1 Papaver somniferum
AACGGGTGATTTGCGCGCATTACACTTTTTGTCGTCCGGCACTTGTATAACGTGTGGCTAACAGATCCAGGCATGTCTAGCTACGCATCGGGGGATTGTCAAAAAAAAGAAGTGCATGTATGTATACCTATATATCGAGGACATATCATAATGAAGCTGGAAGCTTTGTCCCATGCTTGTCAAGAAAAGAAGTCAATATACAAACTGTGTCGGATCGGTCCATGCATGTATAGCTATAAGACATACATAGGGAAGGGACGTTGGCTGGGAGAGTGGTGCACGATCATTATGCGGCATGGCTTGCGGCTTTGGCATGGCCATTGCAACATGCGGCCTCGAGAGTTGGTGAATGATTTTTGCTCCCCTAATCTAATTTGTAGAAATGCAAATAAGACATATATA
>NW_020622844.1:0-650 GCF_003573695.1 Papaver somniferum
CGCGCCTAAAACATGCCAAAGCCATGCCGTCCATGCCTCCATGCCGCTGGTTGCCAAACGTAGGGTTGCAACAATCAAAGAATACCCTTCCCTCTTAAATGCAAATCTCAGCCGTACAAGTTCGCAGCCATACGCGTGGCAACTTCTGGCCCAATGCCAAATTTCACGATTTATGCCAAACCCTAATTTGACCGCGCCTAAAACATGCCAAACCATGCCGGCCATGCCTCCATGCCGCTGGTTGCCAAACGTAGGGTTGTAACAATCAAAGGATACCCTTCCCTCTTAGATGCAAATCTCAGCCATACAAGTTCTCTGCCAAACACGTGGCAACTTCTGGCCCAATGCCAAATTCCACGATTTATGCCAAAACCCTAATTTGACCGCGCCGAAAACATGCCAAACCATGCCGGCCATGCCTCCATGTCGATGGTTGCCAAACGGAGGGTTGCAACAATCAACGACTACCCTTCCCTCTGAGTTGCAAATCTCAGCCGTACAAGTTCGCCACCAAACGCGTGGAAACTTCTGGCCCAATTCCAAATTCCACGGTTTATGCCAAAACCCTGATTTGGCCGCCCCTAAAACATGCCAAAGCCATGTGGCCATGCCTCCATGCCGCTGGCTGCCAAACGGAGGGTTACAACAAT
>NW_020622845.1:0-858 GCF_003573695.1 Papaver somniferum
GACCCAGATTTGATATTTGGATCCAGTTTTTGTCATGTAGCTATATCCCCAGTTAGTTTTGATATCCCCAATCGCGCGTTCAAATAAAACCCACATTCCTAATCTAATACTCCCTCTGTTTTTGGAAAAGTGATACTTTCACTCTTTCATTTTAGTCTAAAAATAGGCTAAATTAAAAAAAGTGAAAGTATCTCTTTTGTAGAAACGGAGGGAGTAGCTTTAAAGAAATAATTATCTTCTTGAACTTCTTCACTATCCTATCAGTCACTGGAGAAAACTTTCAGTCAAATACTTGTGTTTGTGTAGTTCATTCTCCATCGTCCAAACTTAATCTGATACAAATCAATTTCGTTAACTTAACCCCAAATTTTATTGGATCTAAAAATAATTTTAATCTGATACAAAGTCACTGCCATAACATACAGTACCGCACCACTATAAACTAGAACACCGTTGTCACGGTGGGGCGGGACGAACAGAAATAAGAAAACAACAAAACGCCATTATATTGAGGCGGTAAAAAAAAATAATTGTGATCCCCGAACATATATGGAACCACTTTGCTTTTCTCTTTATAATTAAGCTGTATCCGCACGAAATTGTTTATAATTATATTGGGATTCTTTTTTTGTGGTGATGGCAGTCGTACGTGGCGGTGATGCTATGTGCTTGCCTCCTAAACCTCAATGTTTGGCGGTGATGCTATGTGCTTGCATCCTGAACCTCAATGTTTTGATAATGGTATACAAAAGAACTTTATCCTTACTTTCCGCCAAGTGCAGGTTTAATGGCCACTTACCACAACAAAAGAAGCCTAAAGCTTTGTAATTGAATGAACTTTATCTTTTGAAATTAACC
>NW_020622846.1:0-602 GCF_003573695.1 Papaver somniferum
AATTGTTATTTGAAGGATCATGACCAAATCCACTGGCTATTCGACCCTCTTTGTTGGCTATTGCTGGAAAGTTAAAGTATTCTCCGGTAAGAGGATTAATAATGCAAAAAATATTATTTACATTGAAACAATGGGAGCGCATAAATAAACAAACCAAACCATTGCAAGAACCAACCAATTCTCCTGCATAACTGTATCACTCTTCTCTAGAGAGAGAACGTTTGATCTTTGTGAGATTTTTGTAAAAACATCTTTCATCATCTTGTTCATCCGAATCAGCCATAGTAAGTTTGAAGATTTCATCATAGTATCCGAAACGAAGTTTATGGTTCCCACATAAATCAATAGAAAAAAAGAGACAAACTGGAATCTTTCGATGAGAAAGAAAAGTTTTCCAAGTTTTTGATACAAGTTTGCAGCTTAAAATAGCATACTCGAGAGGAACATAAGATAGGATCTTTGATTGAATTTCTGGAGGAAGATCTTCTATATTCACATTCAGGCTCACTGATAGAGACTATGGAAACTCCTATTGAATACCCTAATTCTTAAATCTGCACAATTACGCGTATACACTACCGCACAGAAAATATTCCCATATC
>NW_020622847.1:0-1581 GCF_003573695.1 Papaver somniferum
ATTGCAGGATTGATGGCAGAAAAAAGCTAAATATTAAGAGAGTTCGTAAACCCCCATCGCTCAGCACTGGTCTTGTTGTTCCTGATTTTGATTGTGAGGAGATCAATGTTCATCCTTGTGTCAACGTTGATACTCCCACACGGGGCTTGATTGCCTCTACCCCTTTGAATATTCCTATTCCATTGAAGGAAATCTTTCCCCCTAAAGAGGATGTGATAAAGGAAGTCTCCGCCCCTGCGACTGTAACCGCATCGACGGTAGATCAGACCGTCTCTACCTTTGTGAATGTTCTGTTATCTGCGAATATTCTCGCGTCTGTGGATAATGTGAACACTTCTGCACCTGTGGAGAGTATTAACATTTCTGTACCTTTGAAGAACATTACCCCTCCCTCTTATGTGGGCCTTGGTTCTTCCGTACCCACTCCTTCTTCTTCTACATTCGCTTCATTTTCTTTGGAGTCCCTCTCTGTTGACAAGAGGGTCTTGGAGGGAGTAAACTCTACCTCTCAAGCTTTATATGATATCATTAGTGCTGTTGACTTGTGAGTTGAAGATCCTTTTAAAATTCGTATCTGTAGTGCTCTGAGTAAGCTATTATATGATTTTCCACGAAAAAAGGATACAAGGAGCGAAATCTTCTCCCAAATTGATCCGAGTGTCCACATCGCTCTTGATCTCTTGGTAAGTATTCTTTCGCATATTCTTTTCTATTCAAAATGTCGTTCTGCATATTCACTCTTATCCAATTTCCCTTTCAGGAATCTCATCGCCGCATGATCTTGGCTGAAGGATATTTCGAATCTAGTAATTCCTTGCTGGAACTTTCTCGTCAGAATACCGCCTTAGAAAAAGAAGTTAATAAGTTAAAAGGGGAACTCCAAACTGTAACTCTTGAATCTGAGGATCTTCGCACCAGAAACCAAGAACTCAAAGGTGCTCTTTTCTTTGCTTTTACAAATCCTTTTAGGAATAATTTGCCTTTTATATCCATGTTTTTTGAATTTCTTCGTGCATACATAAATATTTAAATCAGAAGCGCGTTGTGAAGAGATATAACTTTCAATTCTTCGTTGAAGACGCTCGCGCGGATAATGAGAAGTTGCAGAACCAGATAAATCAATTAAATAATGAGCATTCATATTCTCTTGATCAAATTTAAAATCTATCACACGAAAATTTTCATTTAACTCAATAAAATGAGATTCTGGGCTCCCAAATTTCCCATCTATCTAAATTATTGTATAGTGCTGATTCAAGACATCAAACCTTGTCAGATGAGAATCAAGATCTATCCAGGGAGAAATGATCTTTCTTAAAGAAAGAAGCGATGTTTTCGCGTCAGTATTTAGTTCTTCAGAAAATTTGTGATGACTAAGAGGAAACTCTTCATATCGTTAAGGAATCAACATGATGAATCAACAAAGGAATTCAGTCTAAAATAAATTTGATTGTGAAGATGAACCAACTTCAAGAACAACACACTCAGTTAAAAGAATATCACCATGCCCTTATGAAAGAGAAAGCCTCTCTTTCTTTAGATAAGAAAAAGATTCGGTCTCGTCTTAAGGGTTTGGTTGGT
>NW_020622848.1:0-1740 GCF_003573695.1 Papaver somniferum
AGTTGAAGGAAGAATTCGGTCTTCAAAACTATGAAGTGACCCTAGTCTCGGGCCATACGGGTGTGTTGAAGAAGACCGATGTCGATAAGCATGAGCAGTCGTCCGAGGCGGTCATTGTCACTTGTGGGCAGTTGGAACTTGGCCTTCGCTTTACTCTATACAACCCTGCCAGCCCTTTCAACTATGAGGTATTGTCGCAGCTTCGTCCGTATCGGTCCTTGACTCAGTGGAATGGCAAGACTTTCCGTCTGATGAATGAGTGGAGAGACCGAAGCGAGGGTCGCGGATCTACGGCCGATTGGTCGACCTATAAGCCTGGATACGCTCCCGATTACACTTCTGTCAATTTTATCGTCAACTACCAGAGCGGGACAGCTACCAATGGCGACCTTGCTGGTTTTGCTGCTAGACCTCACCGTCATAATTCTATGCCCGAGGGTGTTGAAAAATTGATCCTAGATGCTGATACCCTTGGTAAAGGTTCCAACAAGCGTGCTCGCCACACCAATGACCCATACTGGGACCGAGTTCCACTTCTTGTTCGCGGCCAAATTTTGCATGATAGCTTTCCTCCTCCTCAATTTACTGTAGAGCCTTATCCATTCTGGATGATTAACGTTGATAAGGTATGTTGCTTTCTTTCCACTTTCTTTGATTTCTGTTGTATCGGCTTAGTGTATTGATTACTTTCTTGTCGTAGGCTAAGCCTCAGAGCGAGTCTACTAAATCGGCTTCTATTTCAAGAAGAGGAGCGCTGGCACAAGGATCGAGGAAAACCAAGGGAATGTAACAAACATATAGCTTTTATCCTAAGTACATGTACTTGCCCATGTTTTTTGCCTTCACGTGTTCTGACGCTGAACCTTGTGCAGAAACTCCCTAGGCGCGAGGATGAAGATGTTGGAGGGTCCGATACTGTTGGTTGTGAAGGTTTGATTTCAAGGCGTAATCCACCTCAGGGGAAGGTGGCGGCGAAGGGAGTGTTGCTGAAAAGATTGGATGTTGTGATCGATATCCCCGATCAAGATGATGAGGATGATATATCCGGGGACGATCAGCTGTTTGATGAGGATGCTGGTGGTCAGAAGGAAGGGGAGGTTCCTATGGAAACTACTATTGTGACTTCTATCGTGCAGCCTGGAGCTCAGGGGACGACCCAAACATCTTTCCAAAAGCTTCCCCAGAAGGATGTTGGTGTCCCTCGGGTATTCAGACATCCTTTACCATATCGAGCCCTATGTGTGATTCTCTTGGCGCATTAAACTCGGAGGAGTTCGGCTCCTATACTGATGAGAAGATGATTGCTGTCGTGCGCCTGTATCATGACATTGCTCCGTTCTTTGATAATCTGGTAAGTGGTTTGTTTGATCTATTCCTTTTGATGTTATCGGGCCTTACTAATTTCGTCTTGGAATGAAATTCGTAGGCGTTGAATCGGTCGAGGTTGGAGGCTGCACTCCGCCGACAAGAGATTAGGAAGTTGGAGGCTGCTCTTCAGCAGGAGAAGGAACGATCTCGTGATCTAGAGATCAAACTCACTGATGCAGAAGGTATATTGTTTACATAGTTGTGTTGATTGATTTCTTCGTACCAATGTCCTGAGTCAATTGTTGTTCTTCTAGACAAAATATCTAGTATAGATCTAGACGCTTTTTCGGAGTATAGGCTTATGAATAGAAAATGGGATATCGAGAAAGATCATGTGGAGAATCTTCGACAACGAATTTCCAATAAGGATGG
>NW_020622849.1:0-894 GCF_003573695.1 Papaver somniferum
CAAAAAATAATTAGCCTCTTATGATTGTTTATTTTGTTTTATTTTAGTTGTACAAGGGTTTATGTTATCGATGAAGTGTGGTTATAATCTTGGTATCCTCCTTATTCCATAAGATTGACATGGATTAGAGTTGCTCCAGCCTCCAGGAAATAGGTTTTACAATCCACTCCAGAAAATTTTAGCTAAACCATATGCTATTGCTATTATTTGGAATGGGAAGTGTTAGTTTCCTTATTTCATATTTAGGTTATGTAAAGTCAGGTGTGCAACTGGGACCTGTTGTGTTTTGCATGTGCTACTCTCCTTATGTAAAGTCAGGTGTGAAACAAAACTTTCCAGTTTGCGTACCGAGTATGGATACCACTCCGGTTTCAAAACCAACAGTTCCTTTACGGTATGCATACATAGTATGCACATCATTCCTAGTTCACGAGCAACAGACATTTTATGGTATGGATACCGGGTATGCGTACCAAAAAGTTGTTGTGGATATATAGCTACGCCATTACGTGTGTTGAGTACATGTACTGCGGCCGCGGTCTGGAATATAGATGAAACGCTAGCTTACTATAAAAAAACCCAGGATCTTGTCTAGACTTGAAAACCAACTATATTAAGCAGCTACAAACCGTAGTCTACTATCAAAACTTTGGTCTGTAATGCAGTTGAAACCGATAAAACCGTCGCAAAATTCAGTTATAATCGCGCTCCTTACGCCTCTTGAATCCCAGCAGGACTATACACAATTGATTCCCTTAGCTGACGTCCTTTACATCCTAAGAGTTGCTTCAACTTAATTGAATAATTTAAACCAATCTTTATCCCACAGATAAGCCTATATTTTATTTCCGTTCTGATGAAATATCAAGGTGATGAAGGAAATCGAATGCCAAT
>NW_020622850.1:0-663 GCF_003573695.1 Papaver somniferum
AAGACGCGTACGAAGAGTTTGAACAAGGATCAACAGCCGTGTAGAAAAGAAAAGCCGTGACTTGGAAGAAAGGAAGAAGAGGAGATTTTCTCGGGATTTTTGGAGCTGATTGGGTATATAAAGGCTGGTGCGAAGTGAGAGAGATTATCAAGTGTTTGGGGTCGAGCAGGGACCAGAGAGATACCGGAGGAGCGAAGAACAGGAGTTGCAGGAAAAGTTTCATGTTGTTGCTGCTGCTGCTCGAGGAGGAAGAAGAAGACGAAGAACAGACCCTGCAGGTCCGTCGTTCTTCAAACAGTGCTAGCAGCATCAGACTTGCGTCATTATTCAACAGCAGCGCTGAAGTATTGTTCTTCAGCAGCAGTACGTATCGTTCTTCCCTGGACGCTTATAGAGGGTCGTAGTTTCATTGTTTTATATTTTTCACTCTTTTAATCATATTTTGAGAACATGATTATTATGAGTAGCTAAACCCCAATACTGGGATGATGGAGGAAACCATTCTTTATGCATGAGTAATTCTATTTAATTATTTTATGACTATTTGCACTATTATGAGTTGATTTATGATTTTTCTTGATTATTTGTGATTTTATCTGATGATGTATGCTTAGTCTAGGAACTCTTGATGCATCATTCTTATGATTTACATCTAATACTTTA
>NW_020622851.1:0-3771 GCF_003573695.1 Papaver somniferum
CGCGTTAAATGCTCTAATAAATGTGCTAGTGTCACCGGTGACGTCATGCTATACGTGAGGTTTTACGGTTTTACCCCTTGTCCTAAAACCACCATCAACATTAAGTCCCCTGCTTAGCTTGGAACATGGGACTTGTTGCGAGGTAAGCATAAGATGGTGACAGACGAGGATAGAACTGAGACAGTAAGTCGTGAAAGAGGGCCAAAGAGATTTGTCTGACCTTTTTCGAGATGTAAGTGGAATCTGCAATCCTTGCATCCGGTAGCTTTGCACAAATCCCCGTATGACTAGGTGTCTTTGGGCCAGGCTTTGGAACGCGAGGCGGAGCTGCTAGCATAGACTGGTCATGAATGGGGCTTGTCAGCACAAATGGGCTTAGAATGGGCGTGGGCCGTTTGGCAGAGCATGACGTTGGCAAAGCATGGTGTCGGCAGACTGCTCGACAAGGCATGACGTTGACGCAGAAAGGAAAGCGCGGATCGCTTTGGCAAGGCACGACGTGGCATAGGAAGGAAAGTACGGGTTGCTTTGGCGCCGACGCAAAAGGAAAGCGTGGATTGCTGGGGTCGCAGCAAAGCTTGCTCTTGTGTGCCCGATTTCCTTTCCTTATTCAAAAATCAGGAAGCGTTACACCCAAAAAGGGGATTACTTCTTTTTTCATGATGCGCCAACGGATTTGTGTCCGGGTCTTGATGCTGGTAGGGACAGGAAATAGTAACGCCAGTAGGTACATTCCCAGGATTTACGTTTCTTTTCTTTATTTCCTGTTTAGAATCCGAGAGAAACTTTCACCGAGGCTAAACTTCTGACTGTAACGTAAGCCCGTCTTGTCTGCTTAAAATCTGCTTCTCTCTTTTACCCTTTTTCTTTTAGGGTTGGTGCGACATATATTGTTGGTGAAATTGTACCGTCTTCCTCTTCCCAGTGCAGAGGTGGGGATCGCTTGGCAAAGCATGGCGTTGGCAAGGAAAGCGCGGACTGTTGGAAACGTGCAGGTTGAGCATAGCGTTGGGATGATGCTGGCGCGGGAAAGGCGCGTACTGCTTGGGCGTGGTAAGGCTTTTCCTTGCGGGTCCAGTTCTCTTTCTTCATTCACGACTTCAACAGGGAATCCTTTCCTTATCCAAAATCTTAAAAGTGCCATGTCTATGAAAAGGGGGCGTCACTCCTCCCTCCACGTCGTGTTGCCGGTTTTGCTTTCCTCCCTCGATGCAGGTGGTGAAACATTAGTAAGCGCGTTCCTGGTACATATCTTCACCTTCCTTACTCCTGATTAGAGATTTTGACGGGAGATCTTGCTGAGGCTGAGTCCCTGACTGTAATGTAGGCCCATCTTGTCTTTTTCGGGAAGCAAGGAGAATCTGTGATCCTTGTGTTTGGCAGCCTTGCGTGGATTTTTCTCGTGGTACCGCAGGTCAGGATGCGGAGTGGTAGAGGTCGGTTGAGATGAAAGTTGTAGGCCTCGACCTGGAATGGTCGCGCGTCTTCTGGGATAGGATTTGGAACGTGGAGCGGAGCTGCTAGTATAGACTTGGCGTGAAGGGAAGCCGCTTGCATTCAGTCGGCTTGGGATTAGCCGTCAGCATCGGTGGGATTGGACCTGGAGCCGTTATCACTTGGTCGTCTTGAAACGGAGCTGCTTGCGTTGCTCGGCTTGGAGTGGAGATAGCTTGAGTTCCTTGGAAGGATGTCGACTGGCTTCGGTTCCGTGGGATGATGGCAACTTTGTCTGAATTAGGGTTTGGCATGCCGAAACCTTAATTAACGCCCTTTAGTAGAATCGATGTATAATTCTTGTACGAACTCGGATTTCGACGGTCCGCCCCTCTATTTAGGTTTCGAGCTCGTCCGGGAGGCGAAAACAGCCTGACAATAAAATTCAAGAAGAATTCGAGAGGGATGTTGTGGGCCTGAGGTGGCATAATCGCGCCCAGTCATACGTTTCATGGAGCAAGAAGGGACATTTATCTTGTCCAAACTCTAGAAACTCCGTCCGCATGAAAAGAGATATTGACCTTCTAATATTTTCTATTGCTCGTCCGAATCCGCGCCTTCATCTGTAATGTCTCTCCAATGGATTCCAAAATTTACCGAACTTCGTCAGAATGCGACAGATGGATGAAATATGCGCTCGGCAACGACCAAGTTGGAGCTAATATTGGAGATTGTGGTTGTGTGTTCCTATCTTGTGTGGTCGTTGGGCTTTACAGTGATTGTTGCCATGGTGAAGCTCTGGCCGGTATCAACAAACGGGGGGCGACAGTTCTTGGCAGCAGATGTGATCATAAGAGACTTGGAAGGAAGGAGTGGCGCTTAAAGCACAATCCTCAGCAAGGATGAGCGGCGGCTACGACAAGATCCTTAGAAAGAAGGAGTGGAGGCCACGACATGATCCTTTGCAGGAAAGGGGCGTTGAAGTGGCTTCGGTTCTCGGAGAGGACATTGAAACTTATGGAGTAAAGACGCTGAAGTTTCGTCTTCGGATCCTAGATCAGCTTATGGAGAGAATGCTGAAGCAGAGCGGATGTTGGAGCGAATGTTTAAAGCGGAGCGGCTGCTGAAGCGAACAAGCGGAGCCGCTGGAGAGGCTGCATCAATCAGTGTGTTGTAAGGCTGGGCTCCCTTCAAGCGGACAGTGGTTAGGAGTCCCCAGTTCCATCTATCAATCGTGCTCTCCAAGAGAGGTTGGGATTTGGGAATGATTTCTCTGGTTGGAAAAGGCTGTTTCCCTGATGCGGTGCGGTTGAGGGATGCAAATATATCTTGACGTTGTGCCTTGGGGAAACACTCACATAAATGTTTCATCATGGACTGCACAGTTTTGTGGGAGAAGTCCCCATAAATCATGCGTCTCTTTACAGGAAGAGAGTCTTCGTGAACTCAGGGGGTTTGCTAATTTTCTTTTATTCGATTTTAGAGAAGTCGTTCCTGATATTTACGTGTGATGAAATCGGATTGCTGATTCCCTACGGGGCGTTCAAGTGCAACGCTAGAAGGATCCAAGCTGCTAGCGCTGGGAAGATGCAAGCTGCTATAGAGATGCAAGCTGCTGTAAAGATGCAAGCTGGAAGTGCAAGTGTGACGCTGGAAAGACATAAGTTTTGGAAAAGATGCAAGCTGCCGGTGCTGGAAAGATGTAAGATGCCGGTATCGGAAGGACGCAGGCTGTCAGTGTGCTGGAAAAGATGCAAGCTGCTGGCCCTGGAAAGACGCAAGTTGTTAGCGCTGGATCTTGTTGAAACGAGCGCCGGCTTGGCATGGACGTTAGCTTGGCAAGGCGCTGGCTTGGTACGGCGCTGGCTTGGCGTCGGCGCTGGTTCTGGCGTGGGAGATTTCTTGGCGTGGAGCGCTAGCAATAAAGTGGGCCAACATATTCCAGGTATGTACTCCAGCGTTTCTTGTGTTGGTGCAAACCCTAGCCGTAGGTATTCCTCCCATAAATCTTTAGAAATATTATCCTTCTTTTCGAATATTACCGTAGTAGCGTCAGCTACCTCTTGAATAGTGACTGGTAATCGTTATGATGCAAAGTAGGTACACATGGGCATGCAACTGATTCCACGAAGACTGGGCGTCAGGGTTTCTCTGAGATCCAAGGTTGCAGGCCAAGGTGACCGAAGGTCCTTCTGCGGACGTGGGCAAACAACAAGAGGCGGAGGTTGGAAGGTTGTCCAAAGAGTTGGAGCTGAAACAGGCGGTCCTCCAAATGACGAAGGACGTCTTCTTCGAGAAGAGCAAACCACTGTTGAATGGCTTCCTTTGGATGCACTT
>NW_020622852.1:0-744 GCF_003573695.1 Papaver somniferum
TATTTCGAGTTTGGTGCCTATAAAATGGTACACTTTCGCGTTTGGTGCCTAACTTTGTCAATATCTGAGTTTGGTGCCCAGTCAACAAATTGGCGTTGATTGACCGTGTTGACCATCCAATTTAGAGTTAAAAATGTGAAATGTCTAATAAAATTCTAAACTCTGATTTATTCACTAATTGTGCCCTATCTTCTACATACTCCATGTTTGAGAAATGAGAGTTGTTGATTTTCATTCACGAGGTTTTAGGTTCCAATCTAAATACCATTGCCATCTTCTTTCATTGCTAATCTCAAATCATACACTGAGATACTGTTATTTTCTCATATGAACACCTGTTTGCAAAAAATTAAACCCAAAGTATAAGCATAGCTCCCTTCATTGTTTACCTGTAAATCATTCAAAATCTATCTCTCATGTAAACCCCAATAATCGTTTCCTTAAACCTTCAAAATAACAATTATTGTATTGAACAAATTAATCCATGTAAATGACCCTATTAATTTTTCAAATTAATCATTATTGTATTAATAAATTTTTTTTCCATTTTATGTAAATCCATAGTTATCATGGCAGTCAGATAAGTCAGCCTTATTTCTCTGGAACGCTCGTGATGTGTTTGGAAAATGATCTAGAGAGATTTCCCTACCGTGGTCCGTGTTAGTGAACTAATTAAATTAAATAATGATTGTTTAAACTATTATTCACAAAGACACGTAGTTATTTACAAAAGTAAGCGGGGGG
>NW_020622853.1:0-438 GCF_003573695.1 Papaver somniferum
AAACCTACGTTGTATAGCATCCATTCTATCAGTCAGTTTTTTGGGCATCGGGAAAACCGCTAAATGATGGGAAGCCATAGTTCCTAGGACTGACTGAGTCAAAACAGTCCTACCAGGTTGATTGACATATTTTCCTTTCCAAGTTGCTAGTCTTTTATCAAAATTATCCATAAGGCCGCTAAAGGTTTCAACTTTGTTCCTCTGAATCAACAATGGAACCCCTAAGTACTCATCCTGGAGTCCTAGTTTTTTTATGTTAAGAATGCTAACAATCTGACTAATTGTTATAGGATTTGTTTTGAGGCTAAAAGCTATACCTGATTTGTCGAAATTTATAGCTTGTCCAGAGAACTTACTAAACATCCGTGGCATATTCTCCAAACTCCTAGCACCCTTCACAGTAGCCCTAGCAAACACCAAACAATCGTCAGCAAAAAA
>NW_020622854.1:0-298 GCF_003573695.1 Papaver somniferum
CGCTAACTAACTCCGTTATGTCAAGCCCAGCAGCTTCTACTCAATCCGCAAACCCAGGTCCCTCTCGCTTTAAACCAAGACCATTTGCGCTAACGAATCCCACATCTACGGATCCATCTAACCGACTTGATTCATCTGAAGGAACTGCTTCTACACACTTCTCTCTATCAACAGCTAACCCAAGTCGTAGAGTTTTAGACGCAGTAACTGGTCCAGCCGAAGTAACACATAACGTTGAAAGCATGAGGCTTGCCACTGATCGAGTCTAACTTTTCCTATCTGATTTACTTTGCCCCAG
>NW_020622855.1:0-364 GCF_003573695.1 Papaver somniferum
ATACTTTTGCACCTGTCGCTAAGCTTGTCACTGTTCGTGTTTGTCGATTGCAGCAATCAAAGGTTGGTCCCTCCATCAGTTGGATGTCAACAATGCATTTCTTCAAGGCGATTTGGATGAAGAAATTTACATGAAAATACCTCCTAGTTTAGCTCGCAAAGGTGAGTCTAAAGTTTTTCTCCTTAACAAATCTATTTATGGCCTTAAACAAGCCTCTAGGCAATGGTTTGCCAAACTTTCTTCAGTTTTGTTAGCTGAAGGATTTACAAAATCTCTATGTGATCATTCTCTCTTCACATATCATCGGGGTTCTACCTCTATTTTCGTTCTTGTCTATGTTGACGATATCATCATCTCTGGCACA
>NW_020622856.1:0-399 GCF_003573695.1 Papaver somniferum
CGCTACCTACGCTTTTCGGCAAAAATTGGTTTTTGCTTTTCAGACCTTAAATTCAGGTCAGAACTGGACGAATGATGGCTCATTAAAAATCTTACAGATCATAGAAAAATATCACATATAAAAATACACAAAATATTTCGGTTCATTTTAACGGAAACAAAGCGTGAACCGCTACCTACGCTTTTCGGCAAAAATTGGGTTTTTGCTTTTTAGACCTTAAACTCATGTCAGAATTGGACAAATGATGGCACATTAGAAAGCTTACAGATCATAGCACAATATCACATATAAAAATCCACAAAATATTTCGGTTCATTTTAACGGAAACAAAGTGTGAACCGCTACCTACGCTTTTCGGCAAAAATTGGATTTTGCTTTTCAGACCTTAAATTCAGGTCA
>NW_020622857.1:0-354 GCF_003573695.1 Papaver somniferum
CTTCGTAAGAACGATGAATCTTTAGCAGTTGCAGGACAAGATTCCATGGGAATATTCTCCAAAACCCTAAACTCACACGAATTCGCCAACTTTGATAAACAAACTGGCTCCGAGATCGAAACCTGGCCATGAGAGGACTACTATAGGTCTGGCCATGAGAGGATCTTCGTATGAACGATGAATCTTTAGCAGTTGCAGGGAAAGATTTCATGTGAATATACTCAAAAACCATAAACACACACAAATTCGTCAACTTCGAGAAACAAACTGGCTCCGAGATCGAAACCTTTCCATGAGAGGACTACTATAAGTCTGGATCTTCGTAAGAACGATGAGTCTTTAGCAGTTGCAGGG
>NW_020622858.1:0-2594 GCF_003573695.1 Papaver somniferum
CACCAACGTGTCTAACAGATAGACATTGTACAATATACACGTACTACAGAGACAACTTCTTATCTTATCTTCGTCCCCCACAAGAATAAACAAAACAACACCAGCCAACCGGTTACGCAAAACCACAGCAGTATCCCATGGATTTGCTTTAGCCTTTAGTGGTTTACATAATTCATGAATGAGACTCTTAAAGGGCCGTGTGCTCTCTATCAAGCTCTTCATCCAAAACTCAAACTATCATTAATCAACTTTTTGATAAATCACTTGCAATAAGCGAATTACTGCTCCTACTTAGAATTAATCAGTGAATATGAGTTCGACAAGCAAAGCGTGGATGGTTGCTGTTAGTGTCGGTGTTGTTGAAGCATTAAAAGATCAAGCTGGAATGTGTAGATGGAATTATGCTCTGAGATCCATTCATCAATACACAAAGAATAGAGTGAAATCATCAATTTCTCAAGTTACTTCATCTTCTTCTATTCCGGCTTCATCCGTTATTCCAGATCAGATTATGCTGCTGAAGCAGCAAAGAGATCATGAAATGAAGCAATCGGAAGAATCACTTAGAAAAGTTATGTATTTGAGCTGTTGGGGTCCAAATTAAAAAGGATCTTAAAATCCTAAATTCTAGCTAAGATCAAATGGATCTTATCTGAGTTAAATGGTGATTGTATTTTGTATATATATGAAATTTTTGTCTCAAAGTTTCTAAACTTCTTATTTTAACTCTGGTTTATTCTTTGTGTCTGGATAATCGGTGATTCCTAAAATATACATCCAAAACAAAGATACTCTCTGTTACGGCATGAAAATGGCATTCCGGCTAAATTTTGGTATTCCTAGAGTAGTGGATCAATCTGTCGATCACAAATCACAATCTCCAAAGCCCTCTCTCTATTATCAGGAGTTAATCAGTGAATATATAATTTTGAGTTGGCCCTTAATTGGAATGTTTGATCAAATGCCTGAAAATAATTAAACTTCAGAGGTGCATAGAATTGGACTTAAACCTCGTCATTTCACTACCGGTAGACCGTGCCGTAAACTGGTGATATTTTGAGATGCTGTGGATTATCTAAAGAATTCAATCTAGGCCAACAATGCCATAGATTTGTAATCTAATCTTGTTGGTTGTATTTCTTTAGGCCAGGGTACAAAATACCGCACCCCCGTTTAATATACAAAGGAACCCATTTAAGGGGTAAGTGAACACAGTAACCCATTTAAGGGGTAAGTGAATACGATCGCATACAACATATTCAAGATAACGAACCAGATGATGTCACCTAATCACGAGTAAAGTGTGAAGATCTATGCGGCGGTATAGAAACCGTGCGGCAATGGTAAATCCCTATGCGATAATGATGCACACCAGATCCGAAATAAGGGGCTTTATTAGTTGTCCTCCACTATGTAAACTCCTATATAAAGAGTCGGGCGCCTTTGTAAAAGAGAGATCTTTTTAGAGAGCTTAGACAAGATATTTAGGAGAGAGAAAGATTATTTGCTTCCCGGGTTAGGGTTTTCTCATATCTTTGTACTTGTTCTAAGATTTTAATAAAAGTTCTTGAGATTCTTATGATGATTTCTTAGATTGTTCTATAAATTTTACTAAAAGTGTAGTTGTGAGATTTATCGCAACTACATTTTGGCGCTAGAAAACAGCTCGGAATGATATACCCTGTTGGTGAATTTCTTTAAAAACAAGTTTAAATTTATTCATAGTCTTCCATCGCTGCATTAATAATCCTTGAGAGTTTTGGAAGTTTAGATCTAACAATTTGAACCAAAGATTATAGGGTTATTTGGTTTTTAGTACTCATATTTTGGTAATCATCACTGAAGATTATATCTCAGAAAGAAAAAAATTCCTTGGTTAAGATTTCAATTCCTTAGAAAGTACCTTTTCTTTCGTCAAGAGAAAACACCGTTTACAAAATACACAAATGGTGAGACCAACATCTACAGCAAAACAAGCGGTAGAAATTAGGAGGAGCAGAATAATCGCTGGAAGAAGATATTGTTAGCGAGATATTCTTCCTATTCTGGAACATTAAGATATTGTTATTGAATTCAGCATTTATCGCATTTTAATATAGAGTGCACATATATAGCAATGAGTTATGTGTTATGGATTCAGAGTTAAGATAATTAATGATCCTTGACAGCTATATGGGTTCTCATATCGCCATCCAAATCCAATTCACTAATGAATAATCAGTGTCCAAGTACTGCGAAACTCTCGAATTTAAATGAGCCATTGCATTATATTATAGTTGCTTTCCATCACACATAATTTGTTGCAGAGGACATTAGTTATAATTTTCTGGCAGTAATTAGTAGCCTTTAACGTGTATATCTCAAAGACGTACGAGAATAAAGTATTTACGTACATATCGGAGAAACAATCACTTAGACGAATAGATTGTGTTAGTGTAAATGCCATGTGCATCCATGCTAATAATAATTATTCGAAGCTCTACCGTTATTAGAAATATTGAAGGAACCGATCATAGTTTGCTCCGTTATTATCCGAAATAAGCGCATGCACTGCAGTTAAATGACACTTATATATGCTAATGAAACCTGTTTGT
>NW_020622859.1:0-861 GCF_003573695.1 Papaver somniferum
GTGTCAGATTTTGAATGCTTAATGAAGCTAGTTACAAAGAAAAACCAAAACATTAACAACAAAATAAACCTGTTCAATGGGTGGTATACATTCTTGTATTACTTGGTTTCATGGAGTATTAATTTTGTTGTATCCTTGGGAGAGGAAGATGAATTTAAAGGAATAGATGGAGAGATATCTCAATCCGGAAATATATAAGAAAAGGAAAGATGAACTATTGGCAGGATAATAAAGAACTTGCTAGACCTCTAATGTAGAAGAATAAAACTTACATAATTTTTATGACTTAATGATTCCTAGAACAACAACTAGGACACTGAAATAGAAAAGTGAGACTCACATTCTTCCCATTATTAACCGATGTAAAAACTAATATTCGATAGAGCATGATATAAGTTTATGAATTTGGTCTAATTAATGGATATATGAATAGCTCGCTAGATGTCTCTAAGCTACCCATGTTTTGCATGATGGATGTGTTAGAGCATTGCTCGGTCGAACTCGCATGCATTGCTATCTCAAGCATGTTTGTCAATATTAGTGATCAAAACTATGTCTTGATATCTAGTATACTTATGACTAAGTCTCGGTCTAGGATAGCTAGGAATAGTTGAGCTCCAGACTCCATGGCGATTATCTTGCAAAGACGAAGAACTACTCAAGGAACCAGTGGAACTTCATCCGACCAAAAGGTATATGGAGACTTGAACTCATCTTGTCACTCAAAAGTCTATATACTCTATCTCCTACTCTTGAGACAAAAGTCGTATAAGTATGATAGTTTTCATACATACACATTTGTTATTTCGAGCCGAGTTTACTCGCCTATATTTTTCTCGAAATACGTGTTGGTAAGATTTT
>NW_020622860.1:0-516 GCF_003573695.1 Papaver somniferum
TCATAAACACGAATTTTCTACTTAGAGCAGTTTCGAGTGTACATTCGAATAATACACACTCGAAAAGACTCGAACGCTATAATTTAGCTCAACAGGTTTCTATTTTTATTGGAAACATGCTAATGATCAGGACATGTAGGTCTATAGACCCAGATCATCTTGATATTTTAGCAAAATTTTAAAATCTAGGCCTCATAAACACGAATTTTCTACTTAGAGCAGTTTCGAGTGTACATTCGAAAAATACACACTCGAAAAGACTCGAACGCTATAATTTATCTCAACAGGTTTCTATTTTTATTGGAAACATGGTAATGATCAGGACATGTTGGTCTATAGACCCACATGATCTTGATATGTTAGCAAAATTTTAAAATCTAGGCCTCATTAACAAGATTTGTCTATTTAGAGCAGTTTCGAGTGTAAATTCGAAAAATACACACTCGAAAAGACTCGAACGCTATAATTTAGATCAAGAGGTGTCTATTTTGATTGAAAACATGCTAATGATCAGGA
>NW_020622861.1:0-270 GCF_003573695.1 Papaver somniferum
CGCTATAATTTAGCTCAAGAGGTGTCTATTTTGATTGGAAACATGCTAATGATCAGGACATGTTGGTCTATAGACCTAGATGATCTTGATATTTTAGCCAAATTTTAAATTCTAGGCCACATAAACAAGATTTTTCTACTTAGAGCAGTTTCGAGTGTACATTCAAAAAATATACACTCGAAAAGACTCGACCGCTATAATTTAGCTCAAGAGGTGTCTATTTTGATTGGAAACATGCTAATGATCAGGACATGTTGGTCTATAGACCTA
>NW_020622862.1:0-800 GCF_003573695.1 Papaver somniferum
CTCATTGCAAATAATGAAACACTCTCGCTATGCAGGTGACGAGTAGATCATCACCTGTCTACAAAAGTTGTGATGCATGGTGATGATAATGAAACACTCTCGCTATGCAGGTGACGAGTAGATCATCGTATGTTAAAGCAAACAATATCGGGAATTTCATGTCCCTGCAATTTTTTGAGAAGTTGACCAAGTGGCTACTATATCAACTATACAAATACGAAGGAGAAGTTGAAATTCATCATCAAACCCTTAAGAATACCTGCAATGATTTTGAAATTCCCCGATAGAAAATGCTTCCAAAAATAATGTTGAAATTGATCGAGGGCAGAAAGTAGATGGAGGAGGGAACGATATGTTTCATGAGCCATTCTTAAAAAGATAAACAATTTTTAATTTAATATCATCATCAGATATACAAACCTTCAACAAACGTTATTGTGCCATCACCAAATAGGATTGTTAAACGCAAATAAAGTGGAGGTTAAGAGTAAAAAGATCAGAGGTAAAGTGGAGTTTAAAAAAATATCATTCTTGCACATGACTTTACAGAGACTTTATTGGATTGATGCTTAAGTTGCTCCATCAGCCAATTGATGATGTATTATGATGAGAACACCAGTATTCAGTTCTCGCTTTTCAGAGAAAACATTCCCTGAAATATGTTTTGGATCGACAATGCATGAGTCTTTTGATGATGTTGAAAGATGCAACAAACATACACCATATGCGACTCACTTGAGTTAGAAGGGAAAAAAAGAAAGGTTGAATAATAATGGAGAAAGTGTTCTGGCCTACAACTT
>NW_020622863.1:0-359 GCF_003573695.1 Papaver somniferum
CGCTCATTTACCTACTCATTCTATTTTGCTACGTCAATCCCTCGATTCTTATTGGTCGTGGCCCAGGAGCTCTAGAATCCGTGGGAGTAATCATCACCTTAAATGTAGCGTGAAAGGAAAATCGCCGAATACAATGGTAAATAGATGTGCGACCGTCCGTTGCACGGGTTCAAATTGGTTGTCCCAAAGGTAATTAATCCATGTAAGCGTATAGGTTTTTATGTAAAAAATAGGTTATGTATATTGAAAGTGATTCGACGCTCATTTACCTACTCATTCTATTTTGCTACGTCAATCCCTCGATTCTTATTGGTCGTGGCCCAGGAGCTCTAGAATCCGTGGGAGTAATCATCACCTTA
>NW_020622864.1:0-673 GCF_003573695.1 Papaver somniferum
ACAAATGATATATACATAACAGATCAAAGTGACCTTTGGGGAAAATGCCGCTCCATTGATTATGGGTCGTTGGATCAGGCCATATATTCTAAAATATCCGAAGTGTGTTTCGTCACAAGTATAACGTCACAAGCGTTGTAGAATAACGTATTGGGTTATGGAAAACTTCCTTGCCCTCCTTGTCGGAGCAAGGACCATATCTATATTATTATTAATAATCTCTATTAAAGAGAATATCCTTGGTCCGCTAAATATGGTAGAATATAATCTATTACACCCCCTTAGTCTTAGCGGGAGAGGAACAAACACTAAGACTAGTACGAAAACGAAGAAATAATTATCTAGGAAGACCCTTCGTGAAAATATCAGCGTACTGATTTTCGGATGGAATGTGTAGCACCCGAATGTCCCCAATACGGACGCGTTCACGAACAAAATGAATGTCGATTTCCACATGTTTGGTGCGTTGATGTTGAACCGGATCACCCGACATGTAGACAACACTCACATTGTCACAATAAACGATAGTAGCCCGTCGTAGTGGTATATGTAGCTCAAGAAGTAAATTCCGGAGCCAAGTCGTCTCGGCCACGGCATTAGCCACACCCCGATATTCAGCTTCAGCACTGGAGCGGGAGACAGTCGCATGACGTTTGGAAGACCAAGAAACAAG
>NW_020622865.1:0-1867 GCF_003573695.1 Papaver somniferum
AAGCTTGAGATAGAAACATTTGCGAGTTCGACCGAGCAGCTCTAACAGTCTCTCCCTTTGTTAATTGTAATAACAAAACTATCAATACATATGGATTACAAAATAAATAAAACTTTTTAGCTTCTCATCCAAATGCTTGATCTCCTTGGTTCTTCAACATTACTCAAAATCTTCGTCACTCCCATGTACTCCAAGATTCTAAAGGTGTTCAACTCATCATCATAGTTGTTGAAGATCCGTAGCTATAACAATGAGAAAACGGTTGCTCTAAATCATTGTTATACAGTGTCGTAATATTATTACACAACATAAAAGTTCAATTGTATCACAACTTTGACAACAATACTATGGTGATATATATCGCTCCCCCTAAGTCAATACTTCATCTCACATGAAAACCGCTCCCCCTACATAAGGATTTGTAAACCATATGTATTTGTAATGTGAACTACACATTAATTCTCCCCCTTTTTGTCAATATAAATTGGAAAAGGTGCGAAAACTAGTGGGATCCTAATGAAGTTTCCATAGATATACTTCATGACCAAAAGAGAACATATCAACTTGTTTTGATAATATCACATAGTCGAAACTAGCGTATTCATCTTAGAGTTTATGAAGACACAAGAAAACTCCTACAATATTCCACGGCCGCACTCACCACAAAGATTTGGCAATTAAGCACAAGTTCAAAAAGAACTCTCTCCCATAAAATTTCATTCCAGAAAAGAACAACAAGAGCGACCTTAATTTCACAAGAAAAAAGGGATTTTTTGGACACTAACAAATAACATGACAACATGAATTTGTAATTCAAATTACTCAATTAAATTAACCACAAGAGAGCCCATAATTAATTTAATCGTAAATTCTCAACATAAGAGAACTTACGAAGCCACACAGTATATTCATAAGAAATGGATCAGGGAAAGATCAATACTGCATAATTTTCAAAGATTCATTCTATTTTTTCATCAATATCTGCATATCGACGTATAATAGACATAATATTTGTAAACAAAAGTTCATTATCTTCCATTAATATTTGTATAATGACATAATAGGCTTAGCTTTTGTTGTCCAAAGTTCATTCTATCTTTTATGAATAAAGACATATGATAGACTTAACTTTTGAGCGAATATGGGACAATCACAGTTCACGGACGCAAACACACATATCCCATAATAAGTTGCAATATTTAAAACCATAAAGATTAATACTGCAAAATCATCTTCCAAATAAACTTTAGAATTTAAATAAATAAATCTAAAAACACTGCAAGATTAAAAATCGTTGGAAATAGTTATGTGTACTTACACTAATTTCTATTCCAAACCCTATTTATCCTTCTTAAAACACAAGAATAAATTCTCATAAGAAGTTTCCTAGATAATTATTAAAAAAAGCAACTCATGCGGAACATTTCCATTACTTTGAATACTCTTCTCATATTCTCTATATTCATCAAGCTCATCTTCTATTGCATTAATCCTTGATTCCAGATTATCCATCTTTTCCTCAAGTCTCTTGGAGGATGATTCAATTTTATTCTTCAAAGCACGCACTTGTTCCAAGAAGAGATTCAAGGTTAAAGAGAGCTTTTCAAAATGAGAGGTAGGGGAATTCTCATTGAGGTAGGAATCACGTTTGTCAAAGCCAATCTCACTTTCACAAGAATCGTGAAAATGCGGGGGTCTAACAACCACACCCAATATTTTGATTAGCAATATGTATGGACTAACTCCAATATACTTTCAAGAGAATCAACTAAAAAGTTAGAATAAATCTTAAGAAAGATTTATCAATGAGTTAAATATCTCAATCTCTAATTCAATCTGCAATCAACAAATAAAAACTCTGGGATCT
>NW_020622866.1:0-724 GCF_003573695.1 Papaver somniferum
ATTATCTCATATGACCACAAGTTTACACAAAATTAAATCCAAAGTATAAGCATAGCTCCCTTCATTTTTTACCCGTACCTCCCTTCATTTTTTACCCGTAAATCATCCAAAATCTATCTCTCATGTAAACCCCAATAATCGTTTCCTTAAACCTTCAAACTAACCATTAGTGTATTGAACAAATGAATCCATGTAAATGACATTATTCATTTATTCAATTAATCATTACTGTATTAATTAAATTTTTTTCCATTTTCTATAAATCCATAGTTATCATGGCAATCAGATTATGTCAGCCTTATTTTTCTGGAACGCTCGTAACGTGTTTAAAAAATGCTGTAGAGAGATTTCCTTACCGTGGTCCGTGTTGGTGAATTAGTTAAATCAAATAATTATTGTTTAAACAATTATTCACAAAGACACGTATTTATTTAAAAAATTTGGCGGGGGGCCGATCAACAAGTTGTGCTCCAACACAGCTTGTGAACGGTCAACCAGTCATCTGTTAAGTCAACTGCGTGATTTGGATCCTCACCAAACTCAAATTCTGACAAAGTTAGGTACCAAAGGCAAAGGTGTGCCATTTTATAGGTACCAAACTCAAAATAACCCTTATTATAAATATTGTCTACTTATATAACTCTCTTTGTCCCCCAAGGTTTTGTGTAATCTCTTTTTCGACTATTTTGCTCATAACTTCTTCATACGAAGTGGGAATGACCTC
>NW_020622867.1:0-850 GCF_003573695.1 Papaver somniferum
GTATATAGGAACTACCCTTGAAAGCGCTCTGGAACTAGAAAACGACTTTTAAGAGCTGATAAACCTTAAAATCTTTGTTGAAAACTGAGGACCATGTGATGTACTGACATCGTTGGCCCTTTTCCCATCCAAATACAATCCTCTTGAGTTGCTTAAGAAACTCAAAGTGCTGTAACGCTCAACATTTGGCATAATTACTATTGAAATCGGTAAAACTGGCTTTTTAATAGCTTTTTTTTTTTTGCTAAGTCCAAAGTTTATTTATGGAGACTATGATTTAACTCAAGTTATTGCTGGTCTCATTCCCAAGATGAAGAAATTTAGAGTTGGAAATAAGGGACGAAAACTTTTCTAGTTTTCTTCTTTTTGCATGTTTTTTCGTGTTTAAGAGCTTATTTTATGAGTTTTTAGAGTTTTTTTTGCCCCTTTGTTTTATGGGGGTGGGGAGGCCTAGAGCCTCCAATTTTGTAAGTCATGTAATTACGTTTTTTTGCTTTAATAAACCATTTTGACCTAGCAAAAAAAAAAGTCCAAAGTTTATTATAACAAAAAAACGTAATTACAAGAATTACAAATTTGGAGCACAAAACTCCCTACCCCCATAAACCAAAGGGGTCTAAATAACTTATAAGAAATAACAAAAATAATAACCACAAAAATGAAAATTAAAAGAAGCTACCTATATCTATAGCCAACTCCTTTCAATTTACTTCTGCTGCTACCAACTCTATACGATTTGCTCTTAGAAAAAATTTCATCCATAATATCCGTATCAAAAGCATAATTACCCAAGATATTTTCATCTTCATCCACATAAAACTCTCCGTCTTCATCCTCAGTGGCAAAGTTA
>NW_020622868.1:0-400 GCF_003573695.1 Papaver somniferum
CGGATTTAGTTGCTTTTCCTTGTTTCCAAAAACAGTTTACGAGACAATTTTTAGAAAATGAAAACAAAGAAAAAAGGGCATGTTTTAAAAACAATGGAAAACTATTTTTGAATAATGTATCAAACATGCTCTTAAATTCTCGACCGGTAGATTCGTATTCTCTCTTTCAAATTTTATCAAATACCTTGCAAACCTCACCTACTTTTAGAGGTTAACATCAACATCATTCATACAATTCCTCTCTGCAATCTACATATACCAAACCGAAATTGAATCAACTTTGTTCTTATTAAACACATCACTTAACCGTGGTGGTATTGCGCGCAGGTTTTATGGAATGGGACGAATCCCTTCAAACAATCCTACTCTAATATACGGTGTCAAATAGAAAACCAAGAGA
>NW_020622869.1:0-510 GCF_003573695.1 Papaver somniferum
ACCGCTACCTACGCTCTTCGGCAAAAATTGGTTTTTGCTTTTCAGACCTTTAATTCAGGTCAGAACTGGACGAATGATGGCTCATTTGAAAGCTTACAGATCATAGAACAATATCACATATAAAAATCCACAAAATATCTCGGTTCATTTTAGCGGAAAAAAAGCGTGAACCGCTACCTACGCTTTTCGGCAAATATTGGTTTTTGCTTTTCAGACCTTAAATTCAGGTCAGAACTTGACAAATAATGGTTCGTTAGAAATCTTACAGATCATAGAACAATATCACATATAAAAATCCACAAAATATCTCGGTTCATTTTAACGGAAACAAAGCGTGAACCGCTACCTACGCTTTTCGACAATAATTGGTTTTTGCTTTTCAGACATTAAATTCTGGTCAGAACTGGACGAATGATGGCTCGTTAGAAAGCTTACATATCATAGAACAATATCACATATAAAAATCCACAAAATATTTCGGTTCATTTTAACGGAAACAAAGCGTGAACC
>NW_020622870.1:0-380 GCF_003573695.1 Papaver somniferum
TAAACAGAATTGTCACCGCTGAAATACCTGACAAGGAGAAGGATCCTGATGGTTACCAAGCTGTTGTGAACTACATGTTGCATGGACCATGTGGAGTATTAAAAGAGGGTTCACCATGCATGAAAGACAAAATGTGTTCAAAATAATACCCAAAAGAGTTCAGTCGCGATACTAACGTTGACAAATATGGGTATCCAGTTTACAGAAGACGCGATAATGGTAGGACTGCAGTTAAGGATGGTATCGAGTTGGATAATACATGGGTGGTGCCTCACAACAGAGACTTGATCGTGCAGTTTGATGCACACATAAATGTGGAGGTGTGTAATTCAAGAGGGGCATTAGTTAAGTACTTATTCAAGTACATTAACAAGGGTAAA
>NW_020622871.1:0-667 GCF_003573695.1 Papaver somniferum
GCCACTTATGGGAATTGATGTGTGCTTAGATACTAGGAGCTGTATACGAAGACAGAAGATGCTGAAATGAAGACTGCAATACCAGGAAATTGCGCCTGTTCCTCTTATGGGGATTGGTGTGTGCTTAAATACTAGGAGCAGTATACTAAGACAAAAGACGTTGAAATGAAGACTACAATACCAGGAAATTGCGGCCGTTCCACTTATGGGAATTGATGTGTGCTTAGATATTAAGAGCAGTATACGAAGACCAAAATCGTTAGAATGAAGACTAAGAAATTGTGCCCGTTTCACATACTTGGGAATTGAGGTCTGCCTAGAGACTAAGAGCCGTATACAAAGACAATATACGCTGAAATGAAGACTGCAATTGCGCCCGTTCCACTTATAGGAATATGTGTGTGCTTAGAGACTAAGAGCTGTATACGAAGAGAAAAGACGCTGAAATGAAAACTGCATTACTAGGAAATTGTGCCCATTCCACTTACGCGAATTGATGTCTGCTTAGATATTAAGAGTAGTATACGAAGACAAAAAGCGCTAGGATGAAGACTAAGAAATTGCGCCCGTTTCACTTACTTGGGAATTGAGGTGTGTTTCGAGACGCAAAGCTGTTTACGAAGACAAATGACGCCGAAATAAGACTGAAATACAAAGAAGTTCCGCC
>NW_020622872.1:0-1052 GCF_003573695.1 Papaver somniferum
TTTAATGAGGCCCAGATGGGTTAGCTCATGGGTTAGGCTTACTTGATTTTTGGAGGGAGCCCAAATTTGGGCTTTTTATCCCTTTTTGGTTGCACAGGCCCAGTTGGGCTTTAGGATCGTCCTAAGCAGCTCAGGTGGAGCAGAGCCCAGCAGAATCTGCAGCGAAGCCCAGCTCAGTTGGTTCAAGCCCAGCTTAGTTGGTTCAGAGCCCAGCAGCAGAGAAAGCAGGCTTTGGCTTTGGCTTTGGCTTTGGCAGCAGCAGCAACAGCAGCAGCTGCACAGCAACAGCACCAGCAGCAACACTTGCACACCTGCACACCAACAACAGAAAATAAGTAGCAGAAATCAACACTTGCACACCAGCAGCAGAAGCACTTGCGCTTGCAGCAGCACAGCAGCAGCACTTGCAGCAGTGCAAGGTAGTGCAAGGCAATGCACTTAGTGAAGCAAAAACGAGACAGAAAACAGGAAACAAGCAGAAAACAAGCAAACCGCTACCGAGTCCACGGCAGCGGCGCCAAAAACTTGATGTAAAGGGAAAAGACCTACAAACTAGCCTGCAAGTATACAGGGAAGTTGAAGCAAGAAAGAGTAAATAGGGGTTTGTCCACAGGGACTTGGAGGATTTGCTAAAGTTCTCTTTGGGGAGTTTCTAAGGTTTTCTGAGTTCAAGGGAGGGTACTAAGGCTTTTGATTCCACTACCTGACCCTAGGCTAAGGAAATTGTGATGCAATGTATGTCTTGTTTTTTTCATGAAAGATTACAATGAAGAATAGAGTAACTAACCTAGCTAAATGACCCCTAGCATCAGCTGTCTTTCAACAGCACAACTGATCACAAGTATTTAGCTCAACTAGCTAACTGAACTTAAGGCAATCTCTCTAATGGACTAAATTCTTACAACTGACCTAGCTGCACTCCTAGCATCAGCTGTCTTCTAACAGCACAGCTGATCACAAGTGAAGTAACTCAAATGGCATTTCATTAATCCTAAGGCAGTTAAAGCATTTCAAGACAATACATATACATTTACTATCCTAGCATATGATCA
>NW_020622873.1:0-2925 GCF_003573695.1 Papaver somniferum
GCATCTGTAACATTATAAAAATGCTCTGGTACAATATACAAGAGAGTTATCTAAATTTGTTTGTTCTCAATTCTCTACCAAGTGCTATTGGGAATTTCGCTTGGGTATATATGTTGGTTTTACAAGTAAGGATGTCGCTCTATATTGACAGTACTTGTGATGTTCGATCTCTTGTCACTGTTAAATCTAAACCCGTCCAAGTATCATCTGTGATTTAGTGGATCAAAACGTTGTCAGTCGTTTGATTACTTGCATAGCAGAAGGCTCATCTAAATTGCTCCTGATGAGAGATCTGAATAATAGCTGTGCTCTAAATAAAATATCTCTTTGAATGACGGAACCCGTCATTTTGTAAGAGCAAGTCTTATGGTGGAATCCAACCTATTCCAAGTGTGGAAAAACCATGCAATGTCAAGTCTAGTGGCTTTCAAGTTGGGGCTTTCCACAAAAAAGAATAGCGCTAAACGCAAATAAGATTGGCGCTAAAAAAAACACCATTGAGAATTGTGTTTTTTTCTTCATCCGTAGATTTAAAATGAGTTGTTGAAATCTAACGGCTGAAAAAAAGCTTCATTCTTAATTGCGTTTTTTTAGCTCCATTAAGAATAGCGTTTATACTATTCCACCATTACACTTGCGCTTCCATCCACATTTCCAAGTGCTGAAATGGCGTGGAAGATGGATGGATTTCACCATAAGACTTGCTCTAAATATAATCCATCATCTCTTTTGCTGCTAACTGGCTCTTGTGTACTTTAACTGTCATCATCGTCATCCTGTCTACTTCAGTGTCTATAAATTGGTTAATTGGTTAATCTGCACGTAACACAACGTTGGTGATTTAAGAAGTACTTCCTCTTGCTTTCATTTCAATAGGAACACATGGAGACATTTGGTCATGGACTATTTTCTGAGCTCCTAACTAGGGCAGCCTGATTTTTCAAATCCTCCAGATTAAAATTCCATCCACTAATTCCTTTTATGTACTTTCGCTGCAAGGTGAATCCCCAGTTTTACAAAGTAGTAAATCAAAAATAATAAATCAACATTAAAGACTAGGAAAAAAAAAACACCTTCATAGGTGGATACTTGGAAAAGGGGCGTGACCATGAGCAAGTTCTAGTATGACCAAATGTCTATAACTTGCTCAAATAAATGGGGCGTGACCATGAGATACTCAATCATGCTCCCTCCGTTCATAAAAACCAGTGTTTTTCCTTTTAATTTTTGTATCTAAAAAGAGAGGTACTTGAAATTATAATTGGATGAACTTTCAAAACAATTCTTCCTCAAACTAGTGATAATTAGTGGTAATTATGGTAATTAAATATTTTTTGAGAGGAGTTTTGAAAATAAATTAAAAAAAGCTACTTTACATATTTGTCTTCAAAAATTTAAAAATTGTGTAAATTAGAAAATTATCTCTTTTTTTAGGAACGAATGGAGTAAGTAATTGCATATGGACTAATGAGATTAGTGACGCACTCATTTAAAACTCATGTCCATGCAATGCATGACCTTAGGGGCTATCCAGAGAGAGTAAAGCAAAGGGAAACAATAGTGATCAAAGTCAATAGTTGAATTGTTATGGGTGTGGCCGAAGAAGGATTTAGTATTGCAGGGGCCAAAAAATTTATAAATATGTAGATTTTCTATAAAGAAAAAGCACACAAATCATGTAGATTTTTCCATGCTAATTTTGGGTAGGGATAATTTATAAAGTATACCCGTTTTTATTGCCAACCTATTTTTAATACCGCTGTTTTTACAAATTTTTTAGTGCTCCAACAGTTTAGTTCTCCATCCTAGTTAGTCAACACTAGTTTTACTTTTTTGAAGTTTACTTACTTACCCTTTACTTGTTAGTACGTTGACCATGTACATCATTTTTCCAATTTGTCAAGCTCGGTTTAGGATCGTGTCATCATTTTCAGGTCTGTTTCATTGTTCCCCAAAAGAGTTCATCATTTTCATGTATCTTGGGGTTTTTGGTTGGTGGGAATCAATCTTTTACAAAAATTTCCAGGTTAGTCGAGCCCTGTTTAGGGTCGTTATATCACTTTCAGGTTCGTCGAGCCTGGTTCTAGACCGTTACACTCCCTTTCAGGATCTTCGAATCATTTACCCTGCGTACCAAAGAGATGTGTTCAGAAGTAAATAGGAATTTCAATAGGTGAGATAACTTCCACCTAGGCGGGTACTTTTCAAACGAGGGTATTTTATAAGAATTCCCTTTTGGGTATTGATTTTTCACTGGAGGGTTAGAACTTAGAGGTGTGATGCAAACACTGGTTAAACTGTACAAACAATAGGACTTGGTTTGGTTAAACTGTACAAACACTAAGACTTTGGTGGGCTAAAATATGCAAACACACGTAATTAAGTGGGCTAAATTCAAATATTGTTATCTAAAGGCTTGGAGGCCTAGATAAATAAAGCTCACACGTTAAACGGTAGGGAAACGCTCGCTTTCTATTGGGTGAAATAAGCCGGTAGTGGTTTCTGTGAAACAAGAGTTTTGGTGAGGACACTTGGCAACATATAATTTATTTAAAAATATAAACTCAAAAGTAAAACTTAACTTAGCGCTCTTAGAATTTTATGGAAGTCTAAATTAAATTCAGAAGTCGAGTGTCTACCAAAATTAGGACTCATTTTTCAAAATTAGTACATAAAGGGATAATAAACACATATTTCACACTTTCTATGAAAATAAAAAATTTATTATCTTTTCTCCACTTATTTAATGCATCGAGACGGGGCGGTGCGAAGCCCTGCCGCACCAAATCAAAAGTGCATAGCCACGGAACGGGACCGCGTACACCGAATCAAAAATATGGTTAAAACAAAAAAAATCCGGTGCATAACACGGGCATAAATCTAGAATAGGTTTATATTTGGCGTGCAATCTCACCATATTTTTTT
>NW_020622874.1:0-2925 GCF_003573695.1 Papaver somniferum
GCATCTGTAACATTATAAAAATGCTCTGGTACAATATACAAGAGAGTTATCTAAATTTGTTTGTTCTCAATTCTCTACCAAGTGCTATTGGGAATTTCGCTTGGGTATATATGTTGGTTTTACAAGTAAGGATGTCGCTCTATATTGACAGTACTTGTGATGTTCGATCTCTTGTCACTGTTAAATCTAAACCCGTCCAAGTATCATCTGTGATTTAGTGGATCAAAACGTTGTCAGTCGTTTGATTACTTGCATAGCAGAAGGCTCATCTAAATTGCTCCTGATGAGAGATCTGAATAATAGCTGTGCTCTAAATAAAATATCTCTTTGAATGACGGAACCCGTCATTTTGTAAGAGCAAGTCTTATGGTGGAATCCAACCTATTCCAAGTGTGGAAAAACCATGCAATGTCAAGTCTAGTGGCTTTCAAGTTGGGGCTTTCCACAAAAAAGAATAGCGCTAAACGCAAATAAGATTGGCGCTAAAAAAAACACCATTGAGAATTGTGTTTTTTTCTTCATCCGTAGATTTAAAATGAGTTGTTGAAATCTAACGGCTGAAAAAAAGCTTCATTCTTAATTGCGTTTTTTTAGCTCCATTAAGAATAGCGTTTATACTATTCCACCATTACACTTGCGCTTCCATCCACATTTCCAAGTGCTGAAATGGCGTGGAAGATGGATGGATTTCACCATAAGACTTGCTCTAAATATAATCCATCATCTCTTTTGCTGCTAACTGGCTCTTGTGTACTTTAACTGTCATCATCGTCATCCTGTCTACTTCAGTGTCTATAAATTGGTTAATTGGTTAATCTGCACGTAACACAACGTTGGTGATTTAAGAAGTACTTCCTCTTGCTTTCATTTCAATAGGAACACATGGAGACATTTGGTCATGGACTATTTTCTGAGCTCCTAACTAGGGCAGCCTGATTTTTCAAATCCTCCAGATTAAAATTCCATCCACTAATTCCTTTTATGTACTTTCGCTGCAAGGTGAATCCCCAGTTTTACAAAGTAGTAAATCAAAAATAATAAATCAACATTAAAGACTAGGAAAAAAAAAACACCTTCATAGGTGGATACTTGGAAAAGGGGCGTGACCATGAGCAAGTTCTAGTATGACCAAATGTCTATAACTTGCTCAAATAAATGGGGCGTGACCATGAGATACTCAATCATGCTCCCTCCGTTCATAAAAACCAGTGTTTTTCCTTTTAATTTTTGTATCTAAAAAGAGAGGTACTTGAAATTATAATTGGATGAACTTTCAAAACAATTCTTCCTCAAACTAGTGATAATTAGTGGTAATTATGGTAATTAAATATTTTTTGAGAGGAGTTTTGAAAATAAATTAAAAAAAGCTACTTTACATATTTGTCTTCAAAAATTTAAAAATTGTGTAAATTAGAAAATTATCTCTTTTTTTAGGAACGAATGGAGTAAGTAATTGCATATGGACTAATGAGATTAGTGACGCACTCATTTAAAACTCATGTCCATGCAATGCATGACCTTAGGGGCTATCCAGAGAGAGTAAAGCAAAGGGAAACAATAGTGATCAAAGTCAATAGTTGAATTGTTATGGGTGTGGCCGAAGAAGGATTTAGTATTGCAGGGGCCAAAAAATTTATAAATATGTAGATTTTCTATAAAGAAAAAGCACACAAATCATGTAGATTTTTCCATGCTAATTTTGGGTAGGGATAATTTATAAAGTATACCCGTTTTTATTGCCAACCTATTTTTAATACCGCTGTTTTTACAAATTTTTTAGTGCTCCAACAGTTTAGTTCTCCATCCTAGTTAGTCAACACTAGTTTTACTTTTTTGAAGTTTACTTACTTACCCTTTACTTGTTAGTACGTTGACCATGTACATCATTTTTCCAATTTGTCAAGCTCGGTTTAGGATCGTGTCATCATTTTCAGGTCTGTTTCATTGTTCCCCAAAAGAGTTCATCATTTTCATGTATCTTGGGGTTTTTGGTTGGTGGGAATCAATCTTTTACAAAAATTTCCAGGTTAGTCGAGCCCTGTTTAGGGTCGTTATATCACTTTCAGGTTCGTCGAGCCTGGTTCTAGACCGTTACACTCCCTTTCAGGATCTTCGAATCATTTACCCTGCGTACCAAAGAGATGTGTTCAGAAGTAAATAGGAATTTCAATAGGTGAGATAACTTCCACCTAGGCGGGTACTTTTCAAACGAGGGTATTTTATAAGAATTCCCTTTTGGGTATTGATTTTTCACTGGAGGGTTAGAACTTAGAGGTGTGATGCAAACACTGGTTAAACTGTACAAACAATAGGACTTGGTTTGGTTAAACTGTACAAACACTAAGACTTTGGTGGGCTAAAATATGCAAACACACGTAATTAAGTGGGCTAAATTCAAATATTGTTATCTAAAGGCTTGGAGGCCTAGATAAATAAAGCTCACACGTTAAACGGTAGGGAAACGCTCGCTTTCTATTGGGTGAAATAAGCCGGTAGTGGTTTCTGTGAAACAAGAGTTTTGGTGAGGACACTTGGCAACATATAATTTATTTAAAAATATAAACTCAAAAGTAAAACTTAACTTAGCGCTCTTGGAATTTTATGGAAGTCTAAATTAAATTCAGAAGTCGAGTGTCTACCAAAATTAGGACTCATTTTTCAAAATTAGTACATAAAGGGAAAATAAACACATATTTCACACTTTCTATGAAAATAAAAAATTTATTATCTTTTCTCCACTTATTTAATGCATCGAGACGGGGCGGTGCGAAGCCCTGCCGCACCAAATCAAAAGTGCATAGCCACGGAACGGGACCGCGTACACCGAATCAAAAATATGGTTAAAACAAAAAAAATCCGGTGCATAACACGGGCATAAATCTAGAATAGGTTTATATTTGGCGTGCAATCTCACCATATTTTTTT
>NW_020622875.1:0-489 GCF_003573695.1 Papaver somniferum
AATTTATAACGAAAAGCGTAGGCAGCGGTACACGCTTTGTTTTCGTAAAATTCGCCTGAAATATTTTGGTAATTTTCACGCTTGATATTTTTCTTTGATCTGTAAGGTTTCTATTAAGCCGTTATTTGTCTAGTTCTGATTGGAATTGAAGGTTTTAGAGCAAAAACGAATTTTTGACGAAAAACGTAGGCAGCGGTATACGCTTTTTTTTTCTTTTGTAAAATGGGCCTGAAATATTTTGTTGATTTTCACACATGATATTGTTCTAGGATCTATAAGGTTTTTATTGAGCCGTTATTTTTCTAGTTTTGATTGGAATTAAAGGTTGAAAGAGCAAAAACGAATTTTTGACGAAAAGCTTAGGCAGCGGTTCGCGCTATGTTTTTGTAAAAATGGCATGAAATATTTTGTTGGTTTTCACACATGATATTTTTCTAGGATCTGTAAGGTTTCTATTGAGCCGTTATTTGTATAGTTTTGATTGGAATT
>NW_020622876.1:0-537 GCF_003573695.1 Papaver somniferum
CGGAAACAAAGCGTGAACCGCTACCTACGCTTTTCGGAAAAAATTGGGTTTTTGCTTTTTAGACCTTAAACTCATGTCAGAATTGGACAAATGATGGCTCATTAGAACACTTACAGATCATAGAACATTATCACATATAAAAATCCAAAAAATATTTCGGTTCCTTTTAACGGAAACAAAGCGTGAACCGCTACCTACGCTTTTCGACAAAAATTGGTTTCTGCTTTTCAGACGTTAAATTCAGGTAAGTATTGGACGAATGATGGCTCATTCGAAAGCTTACAGATCATAGAACAATATCACATATAAAAATCCACAAAATATTTCGGTTCATTTTAACGGAAACAAAGCGTGAACCTCCTACCTACGCTTTTCGGCAAAAATTTGTTTTTGCTTTTCAGACCTTAAATTCAGGTCAGAACTTGACAAATGATGGATCGTTAGAAATCTTACAGATCATAGAACAATTCCCATATAAAAATCCAAAAAATATTTCGGTTCATTTTAACGGAAACAAAGCGTGAACCGCTACCTACG
>NW_020622877.1:0-444 GCF_003573695.1 Papaver somniferum
CTCATTAGAAATCTTAAAGAACATAGAACAATATCACATATAAAAATTAAAAAAATATTTCGGTTCATTTTAACGGAAACAAAGCGTGAATCACTACCTACGCTTTTCGGCAAAAAATTGTTTTTGCTTTTTAAACCTTCAATTGAGGTCAGAACTGGACAAATGATGGTTCATTAGAAAGCTTACAGATAATAGAACAACATCACATATGAAAATCAAAAAAACATTTCGGTTCATTTTAACGGAAACAAAGCGTAAACCGCTACCTACGCTTTTCGGCAAAAAATTGTTTTTTCTTTTTGAACCTTCAATTCTGGTCAAAACTAGACAAATGATGGCTCATTAGAAAGCTTACAGATCATAGAAAAATACCACATATAAAAATTAAAAAAAGAATTGTTTCATTTTAACGGAAACAAAGCGTGAACCGCTACCTACGCTTTT
>NW_020622878.1:0-970 GCF_003573695.1 Papaver somniferum
TGTTACAGGTTAACGCAGGGCCCATGAAGCTGGATACCCGATTCAGTGTGGTGGACACCCCTTCCCCCTACAATGCCATTATTGGACGACAATGGGTACACAAGCTCAAAGGAGTAGCGGCAACATACCACCAATACCTCAGATTTCCAACACCTGAGGGAATCATGGAGATCAAGGGAGATCGAATCGCTACACGAGAATGCCAGGCCACTCAGGATCATATCAACAATGAGCAAGAAGAACAGCGAAAAATCCGAAGAGTAAGAAATCAAGAAAGCACGAAAGAGAAAGCCGTAGACCTATTCCTTAAGGAAACTACAGGAAAAGGCTTGACGAAAGAGGATAATGTCCGAGGCTCGGAAACAAGTACCTCAACAATCAACAAAGAGCAGAAACACGCCAAATAGCAATTAAAGAGCGCCCCAGTCCTCGGAAACCCGAAGCCTATGTTCACACCAGTGGAACCCACAAAGGAAATCAACATTGGAACGAAAGAAGACCCGAAGATGGTCAAAATTGGGACCATCATGGGCGAAGAGAGAGAACATTCCTTAACCCAATTACTTAAGGAATACGCGGACGTGTTCGCCTGGAAGTTAGGAGATATGCCGGGGATTGACCCAAAAGTAATCCAACATGAACTACGCATCAAACAGGGCACACCCCCGTTCAGGCAGAAAATACGAAAAGTGGCTCCAGAATATCATGAGGCGGTAGAAACAGAACTTCGGAAGCTACTAGACGCAGGATTTATCAAGGAAGTCAAGTATCCTACCTGGATATCCAACATGGTCATTGTTCCTAAGAAAAATGGAGGGGTTAGAATATGCATCGACTTTACTAATCTCAACAAGGCGTGTCCAAAGGACAGCTATCCCCTGCCGAGCATAGATCAACTGGTTGAAGCAGTTGAAGGGTACGAGGAGCTGTCGTTTATGGACGGATACTCTGGGTACAACCAAGTAGCCCT
>NW_020622879.1:0-2979 GCF_003573695.1 Papaver somniferum
TCTTAAGATTGTTGGGTGCAATAATCAAAAACAAAGAAAAATCAAATAAGCAAAAAGTTATTGATACTTAGCTCCTTTATAGTGGAAGTGATTGCTTTGACGAAATGAACAAGCTCCCCATATCTCCGCAACAGCAACAGGGCAAAACTTTGGAATACAGAGTGAGTCGCGTGTACAACACGCTGTCCTTAAGACATTAGCGCCCGGCTACACTCAAGAGTGATGCTATAGCCCTCACAGGACGGATATCTCCAGGATAAAACACCCTAATACACCTACTACTAGCATATATGTAGTAGATGCTCAACTTGAGCTTGGAAACTCCGAAAAAAACATTAAGGAACATCGCGAATGCTAGAGAAAGCAATACAAAATATTTTCACTCCACAATTAACATCCATGATTCACAATACCAACCATTTTCGATTATTACAAATAACTAATATCTTAAGATTGTTGGGTGCAATAATCAAAAACAAAGAAAAATCAAATAAGCAAAAAGTTATTGATACTTAGCTCCTTTATAGTGGAAGTGATTGCTTTGACGAAATGAACAAGCTCCCCATATCTCCGCAATAGCAACAGGGCAAAACTTTGGAAAACAGAGTGAGTCGCGTGTTCAACACGTTGTCCTTAAGACATTAGCGCCCGTCTACACTCAAGAGTGATGCTATAGCCCTCACAGGACGGATATCTCCAGGATAAAACACCCTAATACACCTACTACTAGCATATGTAGTAGATGCTCAACTTGAGCTTGGCAACTCCGAAAAAAACATTAAGGAAAATCGCAAATGCTAGAGAAAGCAATACAAAATATTTTCCCTTGGGGGTCTCTCTAAAATATAGAGAAACCCCTTTCCCATGTTTTCCCTTAGGGGTCCCTCTAAAATATAGAGCAACCCCTTTACCATATAGGGGTCCCTCTAAAATATAGAGCAACCCCTTTACCATATGGGGGTCCCTCTAGAATATAGAGCAACCCCTTTTTTTTCCATACTTTTACAAAAGAAGTGAATTTGTTTATATAATTGACAAACTCAAGTTAAGAAGAGCTCCTCCCCTATGTGGGACTAAAAATCTTATATAGTCTCTTAAAAACAACTAAAGAGTGGAAACTCCACTATGTGGGACTAATAAGTTTTTATTCACAAAAGAAACACTAAATTAAAATCTTTAAAAAGTATTTTTATTAATCGTTTTTTCCAACAATTTGGTCGCGACCAAATCCCAAATCCAAATATAGGAAGTGTGAATGGTGTCAGAGTGGGTTGAGTTCTTGACTTTGAAACTACACTTACTAAACTTTCGGTAGTGACTTTGTAGCCAAAATCATACTCAAACATAGACTCCGACAAGCCACTTTCTGTTTCTTGCATAGCTGACCGTGGATATCTCTGCCAGAAGACTAACTTTCGCAAGCTACCTAATATTTCTCGTCACACACACTTCAATTCGGTGGCGGCAGTCCCAATATCTCGGACCATGATATTGTGTTGATCTGCAGGTCAATACCTAACTAAATTTTGTGCCCGTGTGTTATGGCTCAATACCTTTAACTGTTTTGTGAAACCTTCTGATACGCAAATATAAAGAATGGTGAATAGAGAAAGGAGTGAATTGAGAAGATTATTAGGCAAGAATAGAAAAGTGAGAGTCTGGAGAAGAATTATAATTGTATTTCGTACTTCTCTGAGTTACAAGACTCAAGTATTTATAATACCTTTGCTTGGTAAACAAGCCTTCTTAGGAATCCTAGTTTCATTCAATAACTATCTTTTAAGGAAACCAAACTAAACTAAATAAGGAAAAGCTAAAAAAGGAAATACGTGTGAAGGTGTTGGGTTCACAACACCGTGCTATGTTCGGGCATTTTTGTTTTTTTAGCCATATTTTTTATTAGGTATCGTGGGGTCCCTCCCCATCATGATACATTTTTGATTATGTGTTGTTCGGCTTCGGTTTCACCCCATCCCGTCCCTATGTATTTTTGATTTGGTGTTGCACGTCTTCGTCCCGTCCGTCGCGATCCTTTTTGATTATGTGTTGCTCGGTTTCGATTTCGCCTCGCTTCGCCCCCATCCCCACATACCGATGCATTTTTGATTTTGTGTGCGGTGTGCCTCTGCTGGACTTGACTTGTGCAGAAATGCAAATTATCCCACTTGAAGAGATCCAATATCAGGTGAGTTCTTAAGGGATAGACACACACAAACACATACAACAATAATCGCTAGTATTGGATGCACGTAATGCATTTTTGATTCATTCGGTGCGACTTGACTTCACATGGCCCGTCCCGATACATGTTTCATATTTTTAATTTGGTGTGGCTCGACTTTACTTTATCCTATCCCAATGTATGCTTAGGATTTTTGACTTAGTGTGATGTCGCCTCACCTTGTTGGGATGCATTCTCCTTCATGGCATTTTCATCGTGCTCACAACAGGAGTGTATCACCTTCCGTGAACTTATAAAATTTAATCAAATTTCCATATTTGTTTACCTAAATTTATCAATGAAGCAACACTGGTTAAAATGCTTACAATTATCACCACTACAACATCTCAAACACTGCTGGAATAATTCCACGTTCATAACAAACTTAATATTAAAGAATGTAATTTCACGTGAGTCTGTGACCTCTGTACATACACTCACCAATTCTAGTATTGTTGGGTGCAATAATCAAAAACAAAGAAAAATCAAATAAGCAAAAGTTATTGATACTTATCTCCTTTATAATGGAAGTGATTGCTTTGACGAAACGAACAAGCTCCCCGTATCTCCGCAACAACAACAAGGCAAAACTTTGGAAAATAGAGTGAGTCACGTGTTCAACACGTTGTCCTTAAGACATTAGCGCCCGGCTACACTCAAGAGTGATGCTATAGCCCTCACAGGACGGATATCTCCAGGATAAAACACCCTAATACACCTACTACTAACATATGTAGTAGATGCTCAACTTGAGCTTG
>NW_020622880.1:0-618 GCF_003573695.1 Papaver somniferum
CCAACACAAAAAGAAAGAGTTCATAAAAATGTTGAATTTTATATACGTTAACTTAAAAAAGTCTACACACTTCGTTATAAGTCGGAAACTGATTTCTGAGACTAAATTGTAAACAAGATAAACTCATCTTTAACACAAAAAGTTTGAAAAATGTATTTTAATCATAAATATTATGTTCTAAGGCATTACGTCTAGTAAAAATTGCATTTTTATGTACGTTGGTTCAAGAAAATATGAAGGGAGGAAAATTTCACAATAGAAGAAGGATGAAAGACCAAGAGGAACTAATCCAAATCCTAACAAATTTCATCTATCTTGAATCAAATATAAAAACAATGCCAACACAAAAAGAAAGAATTCATAAAAATGTTGAATTTTATATACGTTAACTTAAAAAAGTCTACACACTTCGTTATAAGTCGGAAATTGATTTGTAAGCCTAATTTGTAAACGAGATAAACTCATATATAACAGAAAATTTTTGAAAAATTTATTGTAATTACAATTAATATGTTCTAAGGCAACACGTCTAGTAAAAATTGCATTTCTATGTACGTTGATTCAAGAAAATATGAAGGAAGTCAAATTTCACAATAGAAGAAAGACGAAAGACCATGC
>NW_020622881.1:0-513 GCF_003573695.1 Papaver somniferum
CAACATCCCATGTTCAAATATTACTAGAGTTAGACCTGAGTCTCTCATTAGGATGAACTTGATCAGAAATATATAAGTTTTCAACATACCGGGTTCAAAGATTACTAGAGTTCGACCTGAGTCTCTCATTAGGATGAACTGGATCAGAAATATATCAGTTTTCAACATCCCGGGTTCAAATATTACTAGAGTTAGACCTGAGTCTCTCGTACGGATGAACTGGACCGGAAATATATCAGTTTTCAACATCCCAGGTTCAAAGATTTCTAGATTTAGACCCGAGTTTCTCGTTCGGATGAATTGGATCAAAAATATATCAGTTTTCAACATCCTGGGTCCAAATATTATTAGAATTAGACCTGAGTCTCTCGTTTGGATGAACTGGATCGGAAATATATCAGTTTTCAATATCCCAGGTTCAAATATTACTAGAGTTATACCTGAGTCTCTCACTCGGATGAACTGGATCAGAAATATATCAGTTTTCAACATTCCGGGTTCAAATATTACTAG
>NW_020622882.1:0-708 GCF_003573695.1 Papaver somniferum
CGTCTAGTAGAAATTGAATTTCTATATACGTTGATTCAAGAAAATATGTAGGAAGTCAAATTTCACAATAGAAGAAGGATGAAAGACCATGCATAACTAATCCAAATCCTAACAAATTTCATCTATCTTGAATCAAATAGAAAGACAAAGCCAACACAAATGAAAGAGTTCATAAAATTTTGAATTTTATATACGTTAACTCAAAAAAGTCTACAAGTCGGAAATTGATTTCTGAGACTAAACCGTAAACTAGATAAACTCATCTTTAACAGAAAAAGTTTGAAAAATGTATTATAATCACAAATTATATGTTCTAAAGCATTACGTCTAGTAAAAATTGCATTTGTATGTACGTCGATTCAAGAAAATATGAAGGAAGGAAAATTTCACAATAGAAGAAAGATGAAAGACCAAGAAGAACAAATCCAAATCAAAACAAATTTCATCTATCTTGAACCAAATAGAAAGACAAAGCCAACACAAAAAGAAAGAGTTCATAAAAATATTGAATTTTATAAACCTTAACTCAAAAAAGTCTACACACTTCGTTATGAGTCTGAAATTGATTTCTGAAACTAAATTGTGAACTAGATAAACTCATCTTTAACAGAAAAAGTTAGAAAAATGTATTATAATCACAAATAACATGTTCTAAAGCATTACGTCTAGTAAAAATTTCATTTCTATGTACGTTGATTCAAGAAAATA
>NW_020622883.1:0-395 GCF_003573695.1 Papaver somniferum
AAAGAGTTCATAAAAATGTTGAATTTAATATACGTTAACTCAAAAAAGTCTACACACTTCGTTATATGTCGGAAATTGATTTCTGAGACTAAATTGTAAACTAGATAAACTCATATTTAAAAGAAAAAGTTTGAAAAATGTATTGTACTTACAATTAATATGTTCTAAGGCAATACGTCTAGTAAAAATTGCATTTATATGTACGTTGACTCAAGAAAATATGAAGCAAGTCAAATTTCACAATAGAAGAAGGATGAAAGACCATGCAGAACTAATCCAAATCCTAACAAATTTCATCTATCTTGAATCAATTAGAAAGACAAAGGCAACACAAAAAGAAAGAGTTCATAAAAAATGTTGAATTTTATATACGTTAACTCAAAAAAGTCTACACA
>NW_020622884.1:0-737 GCF_003573695.1 Papaver somniferum
AAGAAGGAGGAAAGACCATGCAGAACTAACCCAAATCCTAACAAATTTCATTTTTTTTGAATCAAATAGAAATACAAAGCCAACACAAAAAGAAAGAGTTCATAAAATTTTTGAATTTTATATACGTTAACTCAAAAAAGTCTACACACTTCGTTATAAGTCGGAAATTGATTTCTGAGACTAAATTGTAAACTAGATAAACTCATCTTTGACAGAAAAAGTTTGAAATATGTATTTTAATTACAATAATACGTTCTAAGGCAATACGTCTAGTAAAAATTGCATTTCAATGTACGTTGATTCAAGTAAATACGAAGGAAGTCAAATTTCACAATAGAAGAAGGATGAAAGACCATGCAAAACTAATCCAAATCCTAACAAATTTCATCTATCTTGAATCAAATACAAAGACAAAGACAACACAAAAAGAAAGAGTTCATAAAAATGTTGAATTTAATATACGTTAACTCAAAAAAGCCTACACACTTCGTTATAAGTCGGAAATTGATTTCTGAGACTAAATTGTAAACTAGATAAACTCATCTTTAACTGAAAAAGTTTGAAAAATATATTGTAATCACAAATAATATGTTCTAAGGCATTACGTCTACTAAAAATTGCATTTCTATGTACGTTGATTCAAGAAAATATGAACGAAGTCAAATTTCACAATAGAAGAAGGATGAAAGACCATGTTGAACTAACCCAAATCCTAACAAATTTCATCTATCTTGAAT
>NW_020622885.1:0-741 GCF_003573695.1 Papaver somniferum
TCCCTACATCGGAAACTAACAATTCAAGTTGGGTATGACAGAGTATATGTGTTGGGCTTGAATTTGTTCTTAGAAATGCAAAATGGCAAGTAGGTAATGGTACTCGCATCAATATCTGGACTGCCAATTGGATTCCTTCCATGCAGAATGCAATTCAAGATTGGAGTGATCTGAATAGAAGTAATATTCAATGGGTTTCGGAACTATTTGATCCTCTCACTCAGCAATGGAATATTCCGCTTCTTCGCCATTTATTTTCTGCAGACCAGGTGAATTCTATTCTCACTATTCCTTTACAATTAGATCAGGAAGATAAATTGGTCTGACCTTTTACTAGTACTGGCATGTTTACAACTGCTTCAGCGTACAAGATGCTTTGTGAAAAGGAATTGCATATGGATATTTCAATGGTTTATCTCAGCAATTTTGGTTGGCATTCTGGAAATTGAAAGTACCGTATAAGTTTCAATTTTTTATGTGGAAAGGATTACATGATGATATACCCGTGAAAGCTCGCATTTTTAGGCATCTGAATGCTGATGATCAAATATGTGTTCTGTGTAGTATGAATCAAACTGAATATCTGGACCATTTGCTACTTCATTGCTCCTTCTCTCAAGCTATATGGAAGAATTTTTTCCCTAATCAGTTCGTTTCCATTGTGCAGCATCACTCGGTTCTCTCCTGGATTCAGACTTGGCAGCTTAAGGGTTCGAATATAAATATCAAACACACACCTTT
>NW_020622886.1:0-779 GCF_003573695.1 Papaver somniferum
TTTTTTTTAGGATTTAGTTTTATTTTTTTTTTAATTTTTAATTTTTTTTAGAATTGTATTAGGAAATTTTTGTAATATTTTTGTACTTTACTTTGGACTTGGACTGTGACGTTGGACATTTTTAAGTTATTTTTACCCTACGGAAGGGTACCTTAAATACAAACTGTGTGCAGGGAAGGACGACGATTACGATATCGTCTGATCCCCTCGGGTTCGTACATGACATAGGAGTCGTGGCCCGAGTCGACTTCAACGGTTCATCCCCGTCTGGTACGGGAGGTAAGTCCATTGAAACACTCGCGAATCTCCTGCAAGCGAGTTATTGTATTCCTTAAGGTGATTCATTGATTGAGGACGAATTTTGACTGTTTTTAAATTCCTAGTAAAGGGCAAGGCCTGGCCAATACAAGATAAGGGTTCGGATTTCATCACCGTTCCCTTCTTGCCCGCCTTAGGAAAACGAAACCTAACGCGAACCTAAGCCTAAAATTTTGACTAGAACGAGACCTATAGGGTAACGAGCTTAATAGGACAATCATTCGAAAAATATTGGTTACTTTTTTGAGCATACTTCGAAGTTCAGGATGGTTTCTGTGAGTTGAATGCGTGACTGCGCCGCCTTGAATACCGGTGATGCCTTGGGTATCAAAGCTCCACTGAGCTTCCCTCACCTCTATTCAACTCACTTTGACTCGTACTGATTCCAGAGAATTTGCTCAGATTGTAACGAATTCCTTTTCGAAGGATTAAAAGCTGGTCTAGAAACAATCTAAGTGGAG
>NW_020622887.1:0-807 GCF_003573695.1 Papaver somniferum
AAAATATGAAGGAAGTCAAATTTCACAATAGAAGAAGGATGAAAGACCATGCAGAACTAATCCAAATCCTAACAAATTTCATCTATCTTGAATCAAATAGAAAGACAAAGACAACACAAAAAGAAAGAGTTCATAAAAATGTTGAATTTAATATACGTTAACTCTAAAAAGTCTACACATTTCTTTATAAGTCTGAAATTGATTTCTGAGACTAAATTGTAAACAAGATAAACTCATCTTTAACAGAAAAATTTTGAAAAATGTATTGTAATCACAATTAATAGTTCTAAGCCATTACGTCTAGTAAAAATTGCATTTCTATGTACGTTGATTCAAGAAAATATGAAGGAAGTCAAATTTCATAATATAAGAAAGATGAAAGACCAGCTAGAACTAATCCAAATTCAAACAAATTTCATCTATTTGAATCAAATTGAAAGACAAAGCCAATACAAAAATAAAGAGTTCATAAAAATGTTGAATTTTTTATAACTTCACTCAAAAAAGTCTACACTCTTTGTTATAACTCGGAAGTTGATTTCTGAGACTAAATTGTAAACAAGATAAACTCATCTTTAACAGAAAAAGTTTGAAAAATGTTTTGTAATTACAATTAATATGTTCCAAGGCAATACGTCTAGTAAAAATTGCATTTATATGTATGTTGATTCTAGAAAATATGAAAGAAGTCAAATTTCACAATAGAAGAAGGATGAAAGACCATGCAAAACTAATCCAAATCCTAACGAATTTCATCTATCTTGAATCAAATAGAAATACAAAGCCAACACAAAAAGTAAGAGTTCA
>NW_020622888.1:0-1128 GCF_003573695.1 Papaver somniferum
GTCAAAAGCGGGAGGTAAGTTCGTGAAACAAGTTGTAAGTATCACTTTTAGATTTTTGTTTCATTTTTCTCTTTATTGTGAGTAGTCATATTTCCTTACGGAAATCACATACTAGTGGTAATCAATATGGTTTTCAATCTCAAAGTTATGACAACTACCAACTATACCAAAGGTATAATTTAAAAAGCGGGGGTATAACAACCACACCCAATATTCCGCTTAGCAATCTGTATGGAAAAACTCCGATATACTTTCTAGAGATTCAACTAGACAGTCAGACTCAATCAAGATAAAAAGTATATCAAAGAGTTTATATCTCAATCTCTCGATTTGATATATACTCAAGCAAATAGAAATCTGCAAGTCTTTATCAAATACTAGAGAGATAACTTGGATTTTACCAAAGACCAATATCCAAGTGTCAATCAATTTAATTCAACAACCAAAAGGTCGGATATTCTAATTGATTTAACAACACACAACCTGTGATATTTCAATTATATAACAAAATATAATGCGGAATAGAAATAACACAGACACCAGAATTTTGTTAACGAGGAAACCGCAATTGCAGAAAAATCCCGGGACCTAGTCCAGATTTTGATCACACACTGTATTAAGCCGCTACAGACACTATCCTACTATAAATTAACTTCAGTCTACACTGTAGTTGAACCCCAACCAATATCACAATGATCCAAGGTATAGTTATGCTCCTATGTATCTGATCCTAGCAGGATACTACGTACTTGATTCCCTTAGCTGATCTCGCCCACAACTAAGAATTGCTACGACCCAAAGTCGAAGACTTTGATAAACAAATCTGTATCACACAGAAAAGTCTACGGTAATATATAAATCCGTCTCCCACGATTATACCTACGAGTTTTGTTCCTTATTTCGATAGAAATCAAGGTGCACATGAACCAATTGATAAACCAGACTTATATTCCCGAAGAAAAACCTAGTATTATCAATCACCTCACAATAATCTTAATCGACGCGGCGAAATAAAATATTATGGAATCACAAACGATGAGAGGATGTGTTTGTGATTACTTTTATATCTTTCCTATTAGAGATATCAATCTCAAGCTAATCCTTACGATTGTACTCGTATGATAGAAA
>NW_020622889.1:0-783 GCF_003573695.1 Papaver somniferum
TACCAGAAGAAGAAGGGAGCCTGACCGCTCCACATGTTTCTATCTCTGGAAGAGGAATTGCAGGCCTCAACCTATCAATCAAACAAGCTTTCAAATTATCAAGTCAGCGGAATCTATCGACAATATTGGGGAAAGTAGTTAATCTACAATCTCTCAGGGCTCCCCCATCAGTGTCCATAAGTGTAAGACCAGGGGGAAGGCACCCAGCAGAAAGAGATACCCAACCAATCTTAAAGCAACGGGTCGACAGAATGGGTGTGTAAATATTTTAATCCCATATCCTAGAACGTTTCCCCGGTCCCCACCGTCTGGGAATCCTCTGGCCCAGGATTCGCCAGCGGGGTGACAGGTCTCAAGACGATCACGAAGGTACCTTCCTTCAGTATCACACCCAAACACTTAAAAAAACTTTGTTTTGTTTTTTCACAAATGCTTAAAATAAAAACAAACCAACATTGCAGATATATATCAAGAAAAGGATCCATTTCATAAAGGATGATTACAAAAAGTGAAAGGCCAATTCAAGGATAATCATCAAAAAATATTCCTTTTATAGGATATTGGCACAAAATATTCTTGTTACATGATTACAAAAAGGGAAGGATAATGATGCCGCGGTCTCTACAAAATGCTGCGGTCTCTACCTAGATTGTCGCCCCATCGGCAGGATTGTTCCGAAGACTTGAAGGGACGCTCCCACCAGAAGAGGGTCCCGAGGAGCCAGGCAAGGCAGAAGGAACTGGACGACGAGGATAGTTCTTCACGAGACCATGCTCGTTCTTT
>NW_020622890.1:0-513 GCF_003573695.1 Papaver somniferum
AGCGGAAACAAAGACTATCGAGTTTAGAATACAATGGCTTCCACCTCCAATATTCACTCTGAAACTGAATGTAGCAGTTTATTTCAATATATCTCTGAACTGTTATGGACTTGGTTTAATCCTTTTTGATTTAACAGGGGAATGCAGAAGTGCAAGAGGGATCAGGCACCTCCAAGCAATCTAGAGATTCAACATATGACAGCTGAGATGACTTTTGATTGGGCAGCATAATTGAGAAGCCGAATAGAGATTGAATCACACTCATGCAATCTGATAAAGCTGGCGAAAAGACTTCATGCTGAGCAAATGCACAGGAGATTCAAATTAAACTCTAGAAATTACAAATATCTTAAAATAGCTGAGTGGAGTACCACCAACTCCACCCAAAACTATTTAGCTTTAAACTTAGCAACTTTATGTTCAACCTGTAATATTAAACACTGGGAAGAATCAGAGATCCAAAACTTAATGCAACAAATCAGGAGTGATTTGTATGCTGCTGTTGAGGAAGGA
>NW_020622891.1:0-808 GCF_003573695.1 Papaver somniferum
TCGGAAGTGATGAAGACCATGCCGGTATAGATGAAGACCATACCGGAAGTGATGAAGACCATGCCGGTAGTGATGAATACCATCCCGGAAATAAATTTTTTTACATCGCCGGAAGTGATGAAAACCATGCCGGAATTGATGAAGACCATGCCGGAAAATGGTGCCGGCATGCTTGGTAACTAACATTCAACGCCGTAACTTAATGCCAGCATGCTCGATAGAAATCTATCAATGCCGGTATTCAGGTGAAAAAAAAAACAAGTTTCTGGATACTTTACATCATATGCCGGCGTAGAAATTTAAGCATCATACCATGCCGGTAGCAGTACCGGCATGCTCGATAATTATGAAACTGTGCCGGCAGTGGATGAAAACCAGGAAAAAAAATCAAAACGGAATAGTGGCAAACATTTATGAAAATTTCCAACAAATGCCAGCATGGCTTTTTGGTTGAATACTATGCCGGCACCGAGCTTTTTCAGCTGCAAAAATGGTGGATTGAAAGAAAAAAAAACAAATTTTCAACCTCTTAGCAGCAATTCTCTCTTCACAATCATCCTCCATTTTTTACAAAAAAATTCCCTCTCAAATATTTTTTTCCCTCATTCTACTCTCACCTCACTCACCCAAACACAAATAAAAATACACACTAATTAATCTATCCCCCAAATACTTAAGAATTTTACTAATTTTAATAACCACTAAACCTAATTAATGAAGGGTAGATTAGAAACACTACACCATTTTTTCCGATTCGAAACGGTTATTGAGCGTTACGAATCGGGGTTGTAACAGCTCTGGACCGTTA
>NW_020622892.1:0-807 GCF_003573695.1 Papaver somniferum
TCGGAAGTGATGAAGACCATGCCGGTATAGATGAAGACCATACCGGAAGTGATGAAGACCATGCCGGTAGTGATGAATACCATCCCGGAAATAAATTTTTTTACATCGCCGGAAGTGATGAAAACCATGCCGGAATTGATGAAGACCATGCCGGAAAATGGTGCCGGCATGCTTGGTAACTAACATTCAACGCCGTAACTTAATGCCAGCATGCTCGATAGAAATCTATCAATGCCGGTATTCAGGTGAAAAAAAAACAAGTTTCTGGATACTTTACATCATATGACGACATAGAAATTTAAGCATCATACCATGCCGGTAGCAGTACCGGCATGCTCGATAATTATGAAACTGTGCCGGCAGTGGATGAAAACCAGGAAAAAAAATCAAAACGGAATAGTGGCAAACATTTATGAAAATTTCCAACAAATGCCAGCATGGCTTTTTGGTTGAATACTATGCCGGCACCGAGCTTTTTCAGCTGCAAAAATGGTGGATTGAAAGAAAAAAAAACAAATTTTCAACCTCTTAGCAGCAATTCTCTCTTCACAATCATCCTCCATTTTTTACAAAAAAATTCCCTCTCAAATATTTTTTTCCCTCATTCTACTCTCACCTCACTCACCCAAACACAAATAAAAATACACACTAATTAATCTATCCCCCAAATACTTAAGAATTTTACTAATTTTAATAACCACTAAACCTAATTAATGAAGGGTAGATTAGAAACACTACACCATTTTTTCCGATTCGAAACGGTTATTGAGCGTTACGAATCGGGGTTGTAACAGCTCTGGACCGTTA
>NW_020622893.1:0-351 GCF_003573695.1 Papaver somniferum
AACTTTTGTAAATAAATACGTGTATTTGTGAATAATTGTTTAAACAATCATTATTTAATTTAACTAGTTCACTAACACGGACCACGGTAGGGAAATCTCTCTAGATCATTTTCCAAACACGTTACGAGCGATCCAGAGAAATAAGGCTGACTTATCTGACTGCCATGATAACTATGGATTTACATAAACTGGAAACAAATTTAATTAATAATATAATGATTAATTTGAAAAATGAATAGGGTCATTTGCATGAATTCATTTGTTCAATACAATAATGGTTAGTTTGAAGGTTTAAGGAAACGATTATTGGGGTTTACATGAGAGATAGATTTTGGATGATTTACCGGTAAA
>NW_020622894.1:0-1651 GCF_003573695.1 Papaver somniferum
TATTCGGACTCTCAGTTTGGCTAAGGGGCGCCTACTAAGGGGTATCAATTTGCTATTTGCACCCCATTTCTGTTAGGGGGACTCCACCTTCTTTACGTGAGAAATGAAATTTGGCGGGAAACGTCACGTTCTAAAGATATGTTCATATGCGTACACTCCTGAATCGGATTTCGGCTATTTTTCGTCGCAGATTCTCATTGGGCGTGACTATACGGACTTACCACACCGAATCAAGGTTGGTAATGTATTAGTTCACATAAACGAGGGAAGAAATTTACACAGAACAAAACAGGGACACAAAGAATCATGAGTTACTGGTAGGAGGAGATTTTCGAGGGATTTCGTTAGGTTAATGTTCTTACTACATAAAAAACATGCGTACGTGTTTGGGAACCAAATGGAAGAAAGAAATCTCGTTATATTTGGCGATTTCAGTTAAACAGGGAACGAGGGATAGTCTCGGATTTTCTGGTGGTTTAGAAGGAAGTAACGTGCAAGATAAAGGAGAGATTGTCGTTAGATTTATTCGGCAAGATTTGGAAAGTGTTTGACTACTACAAAATCCACGAAATAGAAGAGATAAACAAGGAAAATATTGAAGCTTTCTGAGTAAGAAAATAAAAATAGAAACCAGAGGTTTCACGAAGAAATTGTTAGACCTGTTTGTATAAATAGGGTGGCCGAGGTTCGTAGGGAGTTTGGGGGGTGGTTGCTATGAAGAACGAAACGTTGCAGAGGAGAAGTAGCATCAGCAGGTGAAGAAGAAGGAGAAGAGTTGCAGACGACACTATAGAAGTGTCGTTCTTAAGAATCCTAATCTGAAGAACATTAAGCTGCACAGAACAGTCGCAACCAGGGTCTTATAATCAACAGTTCTGTAACAGTCCAATAGCCACGCATATCTTCAGTTAGAAACACTTCTTGTAACAGTGAATTTTGTAGCGCTGTTACAGAGTTGCAGATTCGTTGAGTTATATAATTTCTTCAATAAAAACACCTTTTGAGCCATGACTTATTATTTTGAACCTGTTTTTTATATGAGGAGTGATAGACACATTTTTGTGTTTAATTTGATCTCAATACTATATATTGTTGGCACTCGAGTTTGTACAAATTTTGGTGTTTTATGTGTTTGTAGGCACCTTTGGAAAATAAACATTTTTTGGAAAATTCGGCTCGAAAAGTTGGTAAAAGCCCCGGAGGACACGTGTTATTCGGACTCTCACCATTGGATAAGGGGAACCTCAATTACTAAGGGGTACCCCAGGTCACCCCAAAGGCATCTGCTTTTCGCACCCCAGTTCTGGTTAGGGGGAGGACATCTTCTTCCCAAATTCAAAAACCAAAAATTGGCGGGACAAAAATACTATCAACTGGCAGATGTTTTGTTGGAATTTTTGAACGTGTTCTAGGGCGATTCAATGGCTGATTTTTGGTAGGAAGTTGTGATATGTCCTAGCAAACACGTTTTGGGCTTTTGGTTCGATCAAATTTGGCCAGAATTAGCTGGATAATTCACGGAATGCAAAACAGGGAAACACGGGTTGAACACGGGATTGGAGAAGATTTGAGCGTGTTCTGCTCATGCATGAGGGCTCTAGCAACATTGTGGATCGTGTGTAAACATTTCTAGAGTGACCAGGATGGAAAT
>NW_020622895.1:0-970 GCF_003573695.1 Papaver somniferum
TTGCCTTAGAACATATTAATTGTAATTACAATACATTTTTCAAACTTTTTCTGTTAAAGATGAGTTTATCTAGTTTATAATTTAGTCTCAGAAATCAATTTCGGACTTATAACGAAATGTGTAGACTTTTTTGTGTTAACGTATATAAAATTCAACATTTTTATGAACTCTTTCTTTTTGTGTTGGATTTGTCTTTCTATTTGATTCAAGATAGATGAAATTTGTTAGAATTTGGAATAGTTTTGCATGGTCTTTCATCCTTCCTTCTATTGTGAAATTTGACTTCCTTCATATTTTCTTGAATCAACGTACATAGAAATGCAATTTTTACTAGACGTATTGCCTAAGAACATATTAATTATAATTACAATACATTTTTCAAAATTTTTCTTTTAAAGATGAGTTTATCTAGTTTACAATTTAGTCTCAGAAATTAATTTCCGACTTATAAAGAAATGTGTAGACTTTTTCTAGTTAACGTATATAAAATTCAACATTTTTATGAACTCTTTCTTTTTGTGTTGGCTTTGTCTTTCTATTTGATTCAAGATAGATGAAATTTGTTAGGATTTTGATTAGTTCTGCATGTTCTTTCATCTTCCATTGTGAAATTAGACTTCCTTCATATTTTCTTGAATCAACGTACATAGAAATGCAATTTTTACTAGACGTATTGCCTTAGAACATATTAATTGTAATTACAATACATTTTTCAAACTTTTTCTGTTAAAGATGAGTTTATCTAGTTTATAATTTAGTCTCAGAAATCAATTTCGGACTTATAACGAAATGTGTAGACTCTTTTGTGTTAACGTATATAAAATTCAACATTTTTATGAACTCTTTCTTTTTGTGTTGGATTTGTCTTTCTATTTGATTCAAGATAGATGAAATTTGTTAGGATTTGGATTAGTTTTGCATGGTCTTTCATCCTTCCTTCTATTGTGAAATTTGACTTCCTTCATATTTT
>NW_020622896.1:0-469 GCF_003573695.1 Papaver somniferum
CCCTATCAACTTTCGATGGTAGGATAGTGGCCTACTATGGTGGTGACGGGTGACGGAGAATTAGGGTTCGATTCCGGAGAGGGAGCCTGAGAAACGGCTACCACATCCAAGGAAGGCAGCAGGCACGCAAATTACCCAATCCTAACACGGGGAGGTAGTGACAATAAATAACAATACCGGTCTCTTCGAGTCTGGTAATTGGAATGAGTACAATCTAAATCCCTTAACGAGGATCCATTGGAGGGAAAGTCTGGTGCCAGCAGCCGTGGTAATTCCAGCTCCAATAGCGTATATTTAAGTTGTTGCAGTTAAAAAGCTCGTAGTTGGACTTTGGGTTGGGTCGTCCGGTCCGCCCTTTGGGTGTGCACCGGTCGTCTCTCCCTTCTACCGGCGATGCGTTCCTAGCCTTAATTGGCCGGGTCGTGCCTCCGGTGCTGTTATTTTGAAGAAATTAGAGTGCTCAAAGCAA
>NW_020622897.1:0-268 GCF_003573695.1 Papaver somniferum
CGGAGACGTGGTTGGCATGGTGTTCCAATGGCACGGTGGTGCGGCTGGCATGGTCGGCATGCCTTAGCGCGGAGATATGGATGCCATGCCTAGGCCCGGAGACGTGGCTTGCATTTTTTTTCTATTGGCAAGGTGGTGCAGCTAGCTTTGTCGGCATGCCTTGTCGCGGATATGTGGATGCCATGCCTTGGCGAGGAGACGTGGATGGCATGGTTTTTCATTGGCACGGTGTTGCGGCTGGCATGGTTGGCATACCTTGGCGTGGAGA
>NW_020622898.1:0-593 GCF_003573695.1 Papaver somniferum
CACTTTTGAAACTTCTAGCGTCACATGGTATCCGGTTAGCTAAGTTTGCATATTGTTTCTCACCGAAAAGATAGAAATTGGAATGCTAGAGATAACAACTTATTGAGACATTAGAGAAAAAGACATTGAGATCCTTGAAATTCAGGAGAGAACTTGTTCTTTTTAGAGGGTAACCGTGATGGACCTAACCATACATGATGGAAAGGCAAGTAGGTCAGGAAATGCCAGAAAGACAAAGCAACCTCACAATGTAGTCTTAGTTATTGGATTGCGACTCTCTCTCAGTAGAAACTTATCATCATCAACAAGCGGAGCGACATCAAAATCTATGAAGAAAGTGAAGACGTTTTAAGGTTTAGAAGCAACAATAGAAAAGAATAATTCAAAAATCAAAGTTGAAGACTTAGTTATAAGAAGTTACAAGAGCAAATGATATCAGTTGTTAGAATCCATGATACCAAGACATCACAAGTTGCGAAGAGCCAAGTTTTGAAAGTCCTTCTCTCATGGTCATGTAAATTTTTGTCTTGTAATTTTTTCTATTTAAAAAAAAAATGAAAAATGAAAAAAAAAAAAATTGAAAAAAAAAAAAA
>NW_020622899.1:0-386 GCF_003573695.1 Papaver somniferum
ACAGAGAGAGAAAGAGAGATTATCTTCGTATTCTGAAAATATATAACGGAGGACTATGATTAGATGATTGCTAAACACCCAGAAGGCCAAATCAATTCATATCGAACAAATCTTAACATAAAAACCCTAACTATATAAATAAAAAAGAAAAAATTGATGGAGAAGAGCTAGATCTATAAAATATATAAAGGAAGATTATAATAAGCTAATTGTTAAACACCCAAAACTAAAAATTAAAAACTGATGGAGAAGGGATAGATCTAAATAATAAAGGAAGATTATAATAACATGATCGTTAAACAAGACAGAATCAATTCATGTCAAACAAATCTTAACATAAAAACCCTAACTACGTAAATTTAAGAATGAAAAACTGCTGGAGAAGG
>NW_020622900.1:0-422 GCF_003573695.1 Papaver somniferum
CGGAGGTACCGCCTAACTCGGATGTTAATTTGATGAGAAAGTCGAGGATGTGGTTTATCGCCTCCTTCATCAGGTCCATGTTCCTGGTATGGACCTCTAGGATTTGAGCCAACTCTGCCAAAGTCGGGATCCCTCTTCCTTCCATGCCACCAGGTGTAACATGAGGAATGTTGTCGTTTGAAATATTCTGATCTGAATTGGTTGAATTAGTCTTAAGACCAACCATCTTGTGATATTGATAGATTGCAAAAGAGAAATTAATCTCCCACCGTGGTCGCCAATCTGTAGATGGGGAAAAACGATTTGCTGGTTTTTAAGGAATTGAGGAGACGACCGTACGGAGGAGACTCCTCGAACCGAGCGAAATATTAAACCTCACACAGATGCACCGCTGCAAAGGGGGTGCTTTAGATTCAAGAGAT
>NW_020622901.1:0-2369 GCF_003573695.1 Papaver somniferum
GTCATCGTCATACATGAACATACAATTATTCTTCTCCCCATATCCTTTTCCACATAATATTTATAATCCTTCATCATAGAAATGATAGCCCAACGACACACCCTATAGTTTAAACGTCTAATCAACCAATGGTAATCTTTGTAGCTTGTGATGATTTTCATCCTACTCTCTTCCATTTGAGTGGTTATCTTAATGATATCTTCCTTGATGTATTCATGGATGGCTTCTTGTACCGTAACCATGGTGTTTTGGCTCCCTCGGAGAAATATTTTCAAACGTCCATGAGATCCTTCCATGATACTTTTCACCTCATTCTTGTAATGCATGTGTTGGTAGATGTAAGCGTACACAAATTTTTCCTTGCACGGATCCAACAATTCCTTCAAGCAATAAACCACACATTTTTCGTAATCCTTCTCTCATAGCCCAATAAAACTCTCCAAGTAGGATTCAAACTCGGTCACGGACATTGAGTGTACCATTAAATCCCAATGATGTTGAAAATCCTTCCATAGTAACCCATTCGCTTCATGCTCCGATTTCCTTTTCTTATTCTTATCCTCCTCTCGTTGTTCCGGAGTTAGTTTTTGAAGACGCTCATCTTCGGACTTTTCACGAGCCGTACCTGATATACACATTTATGTGTATAATATATCTCTATTGTGTATATTGTTAGTACCCATCTTTGTACTTATTTTGGTGTTTTATCTCTTTGTAGGTGTTTTTGGAGAAATAAGACTTTGCGGAGAAATTGTCCCGAAAAGTGGTTTTTGCACTCGTGGGAGGACATTTTATATTCTGACCCTCACTTTGGATAAGGGGCACCAACTTGATAAGGGGTAACCACTATCTATTCACACCCCTGGATTAGATAAGGGGAGGTCACTCCCTACTGTTTGAACATAGTTTTGGCGCGAAAACTATAATAACACACGGACTCCCCTAAATTATATTTGGACGTGACTTTCTCGTGGATTTCATCGGACCAAGTTGGTTTTGGCTTGGTTTGATCGTATAGGAGAAGTGGTGGACTTGGATTCGTTAAAAAAAAGAGATTTTATCTCAAGTTCACGAAACAGGGAAGAGTTTTCTTCTCTGGTTATTTACGTGAATATTCTCGGAGATTTTCATAGGATTGTCTTTGGGTTAGCTGGTTGAGATAAAACAGGAAATATAAGTGTTTTAGATTCGAGAAATAAGGGGCTTTCATCGAGTTTGAACAAAACACAAAAGTCGCACACAGAACAGGAAACAAAGGAAATATTTGAAACTTCCGGGAAAAGAAAAGAAGATATTTTGGCAGAGATTTGAGGGTTTGGATGTGTATAAATAGGAGTGGGGTGAATCCATAAAGGTATCAAGTAGTGCAGAGACCAGAGAGAGGCGCGGGTGAAGATTGCAGAAAATTATACCTGCTGCTGCTGCTGCCATTGGAGGAGCTCAAGAACACGAAGAACAGACGCTTCTGAAGCGTCGTTCTTCAACGGTATCAACAGCAGTAGGCTTGTGTCGTTGTTCAACAGCAGCAGAATCCTATCGTTTACGTTGGACGTCTTTTGTGAGTCGTAGATTCTCTGTTTTACATTGTTTAACTCTTTTTTATCATATTTTGAGCTTCAATTATGTATTTTGAGAACATGATTAATATGAGTAGCTAAACCCCAATACTGGGATGATGGAGGAAGCCATTTTTCATGCATGTGGTAATTATATTTAATTCTTTTATGACTACTTGCACTTTTATTAATCGTTTTATGATTTTTCTTAATTGGTTGTTATATCGTAGGATGATGTATGCTTGGTCTAAGTGCTTTTGATGCGTCATGCTAGTGATTTACAATCAATCTTTTAAAAATCTACCTTGGCAAGAATAAGAGTCAATAGTATTGAAGTTATAATTGTTTGGATTAGATATATGCATCGTGTGAATGAATTTTTGGTGGAATCCTGAGTCCTAGTATCTCTTGATCTTGTGGCATATCTTTTGTATATATTTTTATTTATAAATCTTTACAAGTCCGAGCAACGAACTTTTACTTACCACTTCAAAACTACATCAGTACCTTTTTGTGGCTTTGGCTTTTGGATATGACCCCTACAATTACTTCTAATATTGCATTGTATATGCCGTGCGCAAAGAAAATGCTTAGCATCCGGAAAAGCCACTACAGTGGCATTCATTAGTACTTGGTCCTTATCCGTTACTATGATATTTGAAGTTTGATTTCCACGGAATATCTCCTTTAACAACAACTATTAATCGATTAATGAAGGATCCGTAAGAACAAAATCCCCCCAAAAATTTCCTAAATAATAATCAAAGGTTTCAACACAAAACCTAATCGCTAAAAAAAGATAAAAAAAAAAAA
>NW_020622902.1:0-396 GCF_003573695.1 Papaver somniferum
GCAACGGGTTTTGGTCCCGCGACTCGGAGGTTCGAATCCTTCCGTCCCAGAGCAGTCCAATTAGGTTCAAAGTGTAATGTTGAATAAAATCGAATCATTTTTTCTTAGCTTAGTTCTACTGATTCTTTTCTGAATCATATCTTTCCCTTTTCTCTCGCAAAACAACCCATAGCAAATGACATGCCGATAGAGCAAAATTTATTTCCTATCCTACCTGACTAGGAAATAGCTCAATTGTTGAATTTAAAAATTAGATGGGCTCTTCTGTGTCTGCCTATTCCGTCGATATTCCTAGTTGCTTAGAAAGACTTTATGGTCTTTGAATCAAAAAAATAACGCATTCAAAGTGAAAATGCGAAAAAACTCTACCTTACTTCCCCTATATCTAAAGTAAAC
>NW_020622903.1:0-414 GCF_003573695.1 Papaver somniferum
TCTAAATCCGGCATGTTCAATGATGGAAAGCGGATACTCGTGTATGATTATCATATAAGCAAGTTCCTTCCTAGCGAACGATTGATCAAAACTGTACGTGTTAAGCTGACTTCTTCCGTCACTTTTTTTACTCGGAGTGATTATTGATTGTCTTATGTCTTGCTGTTTACGTCGAGGACATCTTTTCATGTGTGCGTGTAGATGCTTAGTCCCATTTGTGCTTTTTCCTCCTAATGGTTTATGAAAATATTTGCAAACTTCTTTGTCTTCCGCTTTTATCTTATTCTTTTCAAAGTGGTTCCACATTATGGATCTTTTCTTCCCTGAAACTATAGCAATTTCACCTTCGACATTATCACAATCACCTGTAATGTTTGCCTCGGCAGTTTCACCATGGTCATCATCCATTGGAGA
>NW_020622904.1:0-1187 GCF_003573695.1 Papaver somniferum
CCTTGGGGGACAAAGAGAGTTATATAAGTAGAAAATATTTATAATAAGGGGTATTTTGAGTTTGGTGCCTATAAAATGGCACACCTTTGACTTTGGTACCTAACTTTGTCGGAATTTGAGTTTGGTGTGGGTCCCAATCAAGCAGTTGACTTAACGGATGAATGGTGGACCGTTCACAAGTTGTTTTGGAGCACAACTTGTTGCTCGGACCCCCGCAAACTTTTGTAAATAAATACGTGTCTTTGTGAATAATTGTTAAAACAATCATTATTTAATTTAACTAGTTCACTAACACGGACCACGGTAGGGAAATCTCTCTAGATCATTTTCCAAACACGTTACGAGCGTTCAGGAGAAATAAGGCTGACTTATCTGACTTCCACGATAACTATGGATTTACATAAAATGGAAAGAAATTTAATTAATACAATAATGATTAATTTGAAAAATGAATAGGGTCATTTACATGGATTCATTTGTTCAATACAATAATGGTTAGTTTGAAAGTTTAAGGAAACGATTATTGGGGTTTACATGAGAAATAGATTTTTGATGATTTACCGGTAAATAATGAAGGGAGCTATGCTTATACTTTGGATTTAATTTTGTGTAAACAGGTGGTCATATGAGAAAATAAGGGTAGCTAAGTGTATGATTTGAGATTAGCAATGAAAGAAGATGGCAATGGTATTAAAACCTAAAACCTCGTGATTGAAAATCAACAACTCTCATTTCTCGAACATGGAGTATGTAGAATATAGGGCGCAGTTAGTGAATAAAACGGAGTTTAGAATTTTATTAGACATTTCACATTTTTTAACTCTAAATTGGATGGTCAACACAGTCAATCAACGCCAATTCAGTGACTGGGCACCAAACTGAGGTATTGACAAAATTAGGCACCAAACACGAAAGTGTATCATTTTATTGGCACCAAACTCGAAATATCCCTTCTAATAATGAACTTCTAATCTTTTAATAAGGTCATAGATTACATATAATAAAACATTGAAAGAATGAGATAAGCTTTTCAACCGTTAATAACTTCTCAACGATTATGGGATCTTCTTTAAGCTAGATAATCATTGCAAAATTTTAATAAAATACCATAAACACAAATGACTCAAGGAAGTCCGCAGGCTTCGTTAGATGTCGGAACTCTATGATCAAGACCAAATCATGAAACA
>NW_020622905.1:0-1393 GCF_003573695.1 Papaver somniferum
CCTTGGGGGACAAAGAGAGTTATATAAGTAGAAAATATTTATAATAAGGGGTATTTTGAGTTTGGTGCCTATAAAATGGCACACCTTTGACTTTGGTACCTAACTTTGTCGGAATTTGAGTTTGGTGTGGGTCCCAATCAAGCAGTTGACTTAACGGATGAATGGTGGACCGTTCACAAGTTGTTTTGGAGCACAACTTGTTGCTCGGACCCCCGCAAACTTTTGTAAATAAATACGTGTCTTTGTGAATAATTGTTAAAACAATCATTATTTAATTTAACTAGTTCACTAACACGGACCACGGTAGGGAAATCTCTCTAGATCATTTTCCAAACACGTTACGAGCGTTCAGGAGAAATAAGGCTGACTTATCTGACTTCCACGATAACTATGGATTTACATAAAATGGAAAGAAATTTAATTAATACAATAATGATTAATTTGAAAAATGAATAGGGTCATTTACATGGATTCATTTGTTCAATACAATAATGGTTAGTTTGAAAGTTTAAGGAAACGATTATTGGGGTTTACATGAGAAATAGATTTTTGATGATTTACCGGTAAATAATGAAGGGAGCTATGCTTATACTTTGGATTTAATTTTGTGTAAACAGGTGGTCATATGAGAAAATAAGGGTAGCTAAGTGTATGATTTGAGATTAGCAATGAAAGAAGATGGCAATGGTATTAAAACCTAAAACCTCGTGATTGAAAATCAACAACTCTCATTTCTCGAACATGGAGTATGTAGAATATAGGGCGCAGTTAGTGAATAAAACGGAGTTTAGAATTTTATTAGACATTTCACATTTTTTAACTCTAAATTGGATGGTCAACACAGTCAATCAACGCCAATTCAGTGACTGGGCACCAAACTGAGGTATTGACAAAATTAGGCACCAAACGCGAAAGTGTATCATTTTATTGGCACAAAACTCGAAATATCCCTTCTAATAATGAACTTCTAATCTTTTAAAAAGGTCATAGATTACATATAATAAAACATTGAAATAATGAGATAAGCTTTTCAACCGTTAATAACTTCTCAACGATTATGGGATCTTCTTTAAGCTAGATAATCATTGCAAAATTTAAATAAAATACCATAAACACAAATGACTCAAGGAAGTCCGCAGGCTTCGTTAGATGTCGGAACTCTATGATCAAGACCAAATCATGAAACATAAATACTCCCCTTTAATAGAAAATTTTCATAAAAAATATTCCCTGCACAAATTACATGTCTAGAGGCTTGAGAGTCGAAAAAAGCTTGCATTTTGGATGCATTGACTCAAGGAAGTCCAGTGACTTCGTTAGAAGTCGAAATCCTTTTTTTAAAACCAAACTATAAACTAGATAAACTCATTTTTATTATAAATTTTCTAAAAAA
>NW_020622906.1:0-676 GCF_003573695.1 Papaver somniferum
CTTTGGTTGTTGATTGTAGTTGATTGATCCTTGGACATTGGTGTTTGGTACCGTCCAAGTTATTCCTTGTGTTTGATTATAAAGACTCTCTATTGTTTTAGCTTGAGTATTAATCAAAACAAGTGAGAGATATTAACTCCTTGAGATACTTTATCTTAGATTGAGTTTGACTGTCTAGTTGAATCTCTAGCAAAGTATTTCGGAGTTTGTCCATACAAGTTGCTAATCGAAATATTAGGTGGTTTTGTTAGACCCCGCTTTTTCAGTACCAACATCCATCCACTACCACCTCCGGCACCACTACCACTACCTCCACCTCCATTGCCGATACAACCACCATCATTGCCGTTGCCACCGCCACCAACACTGCCTTTACTATTACCACCATAATCATCCCTACCTCTACCAGCACTGCTTCTACTAGCACTGCCCCTACCACCAACAACACCATCGTCATTCCTATCTCCATCACCGTCAGTCCATTGCCACAATCAAAACCACCGCTACCACAACTATCGTCGTAACCACCGTCACTAGCATCGCTGCCACCTCCACCGCAAATATATCCCCATCAAAATAATTTTTATATTATAAATCTATGTAGTTCTTTATTTTTTCATAAAATATATTAATATAATCTATTATATTCCACGGGTTTTGCTGGATTCTGGAAAAA
>NW_020622907.1:0-427 GCF_003573695.1 Papaver somniferum
GTGAGAAACAATATGTAAACTTAGCTAACCGGATACCATGTGACGCTAGAAGTTTCAAAAGTGCAACTAAAAAGTTATTCCCCACCCCCAAACTTAAATCTAACATTGTCCTCGATGTTCTAAAGATAAAATTAAAAGCATGAACAAGGAGAAATTGTTATCACTTGAAGAAAAAGAGTTAAGGAAAGATATTACCATGTTGCATGAGCATGGATTACCTCCCAAGAAGTGCTAAGTTTAAAGTCTTCAGCCAGACTTAGGAAAGTATTAGTCAACTTGAACCGTATAACGGTAGCCGAAATAACTGTGGGTCTTCAAAACCAAATAGAGCTGACCAAAGGAAACTGCAGTAAACCAAGAAAATGAACAAGACTAGCATGCCCTTACCTAGTTTCCTGATTAAGACAACTACATCTAATTGTGGTTC
>NW_020622908.1:0-457 GCF_003573695.1 Papaver somniferum
TATCGCCACGGATATGCTCAGCACTGCCACCCTCCGTCTCGAGAAGCGAATTTTTCTGACTACTTACAAGTTTGGTAAAGGCGTTCACGCTGCTGAGACCCTAGGCAAGATACAAATAAGGATACTCAGGAAAGAAACAAGGATATACACGATCCAACTAAAGTCAAGAGGAAAGTCACACGTACCCGCATATTGGACGAACTGAAAGTCGGTAGGGCTGTCGAAACTGACTGGGAACCATCTGCACATCTTCGTTCCTTCACTTGGGGACTATCTGCATTCGGGATAACGGATTTTCGCTTGGGAGAAGAAGGATCCCTCAGCAGTGGATGCTCCGCTAAAACCACAGGAGAAGGCTTACCGCGACGGTTTTCTACCACATCATTCACGAATCCATGGAAAACGAGAAACTCATCCTGCCAAAATATGTTATATTTGGAGGTTGTTGATGGATTTC
>NW_020622909.1:0-329 GCF_003573695.1 Papaver somniferum
CTGTCCTTTATTTTCGGATATGGCTTGCGATATTCTCGCAACCTTACAAATATTAATCTCGCACACTTCCTAATTTTCGCAAGTCCATCATATTTTTCTCATGATTTAGCTGATGTCGTTTATTATGTCGTTTCTGAAATTACTTTGCGACATTGAAGTGTTATGTTGTTAATAATTTCGCTGGGAAGCTATAATCTTCATTTTCATGGACATACCACAAATGATTGCAGAAATGTAAAAAGAATTATTTTGAGAATGATAGATCAAGGAAAACTAAACGATTTTCTGGTAGGGCATCCACAATCTCAACCACTGCCACCACCACCAGA
>NW_020622910.1:0-738 GCF_003573695.1 Papaver somniferum
CGGATATTACCAATATTGACGTAATGTATGGGGATATGAATTGAATCAATCTTTTGCTCTATGTTATGTGTGAAAGATATTTATCGTTTTTCTTTAGTAGAACTGTGATGCATGTTAGTGATTACTGAAATGTTATAATGATAACCAATGAGCCCCCATTTGGGATGATGTGCTCACTTGTTCCCACTTCAGTTTCAGTTTTTCAGAAGAGATGGCGCGCATGAAGATATTCGTTTCGTAATTTGAAACTTTAGAAGATTAAGAACATTTATGGATCTTATATATATATATATATGTGTGTATTCTTTGTTTATCTGTAAAATAATATATTAATATATTCATATCATTTGAGAGTTTTCATCTATTAAGTATCAGAGTGTTTGGGAATTAGTTTTGTTTTACTTTATGCGATTATGTTACTTAAGTTCGAAGATCTAGATTCTATTACTTCAGGTTTAGGTTATATTATTATTAGCTAAGCAGGTTTAGTATTTGGGGCGTGACAACTTTCTTCAATGTCTATCAGATGAACAGTATACGCTGGTAGTTTACAAACCAACTCCTCTACTAGTACATTGGAATGAAAGGGAAGAACAACGACTAGTGTTGGATATGGTTGGTTGGGAATTGGCGGAAAACGGTTATGAATCGGAACCGAGCTTCCTCAGAGGTCATTTGGTGGTACGTAATTCTGGTTCACTTCCTATTATTTGAATGTATATCTATAAACTTATAAAA
>NW_020622911.1:0-385 GCF_003573695.1 Papaver somniferum
TTTTTTTTCGTATCTTCTGCTTGTTGTTTTCGGATCAACTTCCGTTGTCGACATAATTTTTTATTATTATTATTTTCTGAGTTTTGTTTTGGTATCAACTTTGTTTGTTGTCACCGTATTATGATGTCAACTTTAGATGTTGACACAATTTTTTTTTTCCTTATTTTAATTTTTGAGATTAGCTTTTGTTGTTGACATCATATTATGATGTCTACTTCAGCTGTTGACTCCGTATATATATATATATATATACTTTTTTTTCGAATCAACTTCGGTTGTTGACATCATATCATGGTTTCAGCTTTGATTATTGACGCCATATCATGGTGTCAACTTTGATTGTTGATACCACTGGCTGCGGTGGTGGTGGTGGTGGCGGCGGTGA
>NW_020622912.1:0-609 GCF_003573695.1 Papaver somniferum
AAATATTTTGCATCCATCTTAACAGGAGAAGCATTAAAATGGTTTGAAGGTTTACCAAAGAATACAATAACCTCCTTCAATCATTTGCAGATCACATTCTTGGGAGCATATATAAGTAATAATTCCTCACGACCTGGTATAGAAGATGTGTTTGGATTAAAACAAAGGATTGGCGAAAGTTTGAACCACTTGACTAAAAGATGGAGAACTATGTGTAGCGAAATGGCTGGCCGTGTAGATGAGAGATATCTCATATTATCATTTATCAATTCTATGTTTGTTGTATGTTCAAATCTTCAGAGTCAAGAATACGATTACAATGACTGAATTGCGAGAACTTCAAGAAGAATACATTTCTTTAAAGGAAAAACAAAATGAAATGGAATCATATCCAGTTGCGAACACCAGCTCACAAACAGAGAATGCAAGCTTATTACCCAAGCTAATAAATACAATGACGAATACTTCGCAAGTACAACAAGAAAAGGAAACAAGTAACAATCAGCAGAAATTGGTAGCTATAGGGAGCCGAGATCAAGAAGAGTATGAAAGAGAAAGAAATTTCTACAGTTATGGAGGAAATAACAAGATTCTAAGACTCGATCAACC
>NW_020622913.1:0-508 GCF_003573695.1 Papaver somniferum
ATTGAGTTTTTCGTTCGGATGAAATGAAGAAAAAATATATAAGAATTGAACATCACAGGTTCAAAGATTACTAGAGTTAGACCTGAGTTTCTCGTTCGGATGAATTGAAGACGAAATATATCAGAATTGAAAATCACAGGTTCAAAGATTACTAGAGTTAGACCTGAGTTTCTCGTTCGGATGAACTGAAAACGAAATATATCAGCATTGAACATCACAGGTTCAAATATTAATAGAGTTGGACCGGAGTTTCTCATTCGGAAGAACTGAATACGATATATATCAGAATTGAACATCACAGGTTTCAAAATTAATAGAGTTGGACCTGAGTTTCTTGTTCGGATGAACTGAATACGATATATATCAGAATTGAACATCACAGGTTCAATGATTACTAGAGTTAAACTTGAGTTTCTCGTTCGGATGAACTGAAGACGAAATATATCAGTATTGAACATCACAGGTTCAAAGATTACTAAAGTTAGACCTGTTTTTCCCGTTTGGATGA
>NW_020622914.1:0-292 GCF_003573695.1 Papaver somniferum
CGGATGAACTGGATCAAAAATATATCAGTTTTCAACATCCCGGGTTCAAATATTACTAGAGTTAGACCTGAGTCTCTCGTTCAGATGAACTGGATCGGAAATATATCAGTTTTCAACATCGCAGGTTTAAATATTACTAGAGTTAGACCTGAGTCTCTCGTTCGAATGAACTGGATCGGAAATATATCAGTTTTCAACATCCCAGGTTCAAATATTACTAGAGTTCGACCTGAGTCTCTCATTAGGATGAACTGGATCAGAAATATATCAGTTTTCAACATCCCGGGTTCAA
>NW_020622915.1:0-302 GCF_003573695.1 Papaver somniferum
AATAGGCATATAGATATAGTATACCATCGGATGACCTTATTTCCTCTATGAGGGAGAAAGAAAATGGAAAAACCCGCGAATATCGGCAAAACAACAATTATTGCTAACCAAGGAAAAAAATTCGTAGTAAAGACAAGATAAGATACACTTTGACTAGAAAACCCCGTACTCGATAAAATAGCATATTTCGAGCACGGGGTTTTGTCGGTAAAGATAAAAAAATGGATTCAAGTTAAGCTTTCTGGAACGTATCAATAAGCTAGACCCATGCTGCGAGTTGTCTCATGCCATAAATAAACTCG
>NW_020622916.1:0-1204 GCF_003573695.1 Papaver somniferum
CTTTTCTAGACAATGCCGGTACTCTTCTATTTCCTGAGACATAAGTGATTTGTGTATAATTCCATCATTATTATGAAGATAACTTTAACGCCGACACTAAAAATGATATATCTATGTAGTTATGGTGCCTTTCCGGCATAAAAGAAAAAAGACTTTCTAAGCCAGGATCAATTCCCGGCATTGGAAAGTTTGAACTAAATCATGCTGGCACGTCCATAGCATATGGTTTAATGATTACAATTCCAAAAAAAACAAAAGGTTGTGTAGCAGTGAACCACACCTTTTCAAATTACTTTTCATCACTCAAAAAATTATGAATAGGAATTTCTCCCTTCTGTGGGTTAACTGATAGCTTCAACGCATCCCACAATTGGTGGTTCTCCTCATACAATTTCACCTCCGATTTTTTCGTGAAAAATAAAAATTTGATATTCTTGTTTGTACTCGTTGTGTAGTTCTCTTAAATAGATTTCCAATGATATAGTTACCAATTATACCCCTGATGCATAACCTGTCATGCGGATGCATAATCCGTCATGCATACATTTTTAATAATTTCATATAATTATGGGTGTCACAGTACCTAAAATTAATTGTGGATCTGACAATGAGAATATTATTATTTTTGGGTCTGCGCCTAATTTTCTCTTCCAAAAATAAACGAAACATAGTGATTAGGTGTCTAAGCCCAAGTTCCTATCAAAAAGAAAAAAGGTGTCTAAGTCCAAGTACCACAAAGTTCGTTCATTGATGCCGATGCATATAAAGTTCTAACAGTTTTGGTTTTTTTGAAGGTGATCGCGGTGATTCTGATTTCGAAGGTGATACCAGTAAGTTATGGGATGTTGGAGTAAATCGAAAACCATACAGCGAATTCGAGAAGACCGGTGATGGACTCATCGAGCAGAATTTACCAATACACATCCCGACCCCCTCATAGATTTTGGGCCCCGCTGTCCACTGGGATTATCTGGTGTCACCTTTATTGGTGGAGAGCCCCTACACATATGTGGGAAGCAGGATGTTTCACGGAATTTTGCACTCAACATGTTTATCGTTTCTGGTTCGAGAAATAACAAAGTTTTCGAAATCTAATAGGCAAACCAGATCAGGTGCCATAAAACTTGTAGAGCTTGTTTTACGGATAGGTTTTAACTTTTTCTTTTGATAATTTCGTGTTTGTTTTTTATCGAACTATTTTTTT
>NW_020622917.1:0-505 GCF_003573695.1 Papaver somniferum
CTTGGCATGGTGGGGCCAAGGGTTTGGCATGCCATTGGCGCATGGTGCGGCTAGAATGGTTGGCATGCCTTGGCGCGATAGACGTCGCCGACATGGTTTTCCATTGGCACAGTGGTGCAGCTGGCATAGTTGGCATGCCTTGGCGCGGAGATGTGGTTGGAATGGTTTGCCATTGGTAGAGTGGTGCGGATGGCATGGTTGGCATGCCTTGGCGCGGAGATGTGGCTGGCATGGTTTGTCATTGGCTCAGTGGTGCGGATGGCATGGTTTTCATGCCTTGGCGCGGAGATGTGGCTGGCATGGTTTGCCATTGACACAGTGGTGCGGCTGGCATGGTTGGCATGCCTTGGCGCAGAGATGTGGCTGTCATGGTTAGCCATTGGGACAGTGGTGCGGCTGGCATGGTTGGCATGCCTTGGCGCGGTAGCATGAGAATTAGGGTTTGGCATAGATGATGTCGGTCAATGTTAAGGGTTCTGCCGTGGAACATGATACATAAAAAAAA
>NW_020622918.1:0-1081 GCF_003573695.1 Papaver somniferum
GTTGTTTCTTGGTCTTCAATTGGCGGATTAAAAGAAGATTAACGATCAAATTTGTGCAAGTCAACGATTAAATTTTCACGTTGTACGAGTCATCTTATGGTTGTGGTTGATTGACGACCGAATTTTCACGAATCAACGATTGATTAATATGGTGAAAAAGAAAATAGTCGACAGTTTGCGAGAGAAGATGTGTAAGTTTCGTTGTGCGAGTCATTTTACAGTTGTGTTTGATTGATGGTAAAATTTTTCACTAACCAACAATTAACTATTATGGTGAAACTGTTATCGACGGTTTCACGAAAGAAGATGTTTAAATTTAAAACTGATTATGATTTTTGGTTTTTAAATTAAGGCTTGGGTGATTTGGTAATATAAACCATTCAAGGGTATACATGTCATTGCATATTTATTAGACACCTCTTATTGACATACCTTAGATGGGAAAATAATTTTATATGCCCTAAAACAGAGTTTTATATTAAACCTAACGTTCTTAGAGGCGTAGAAGGCACCTCCTAGTGTTTGTAAACTTCAGAAGTATATAAACTCATCAATTATGTTTTAAGTATCACCGTGGAATTTGGTGATAAAGATAATCAAGATAAACTGTGTCTTCCGCTATTCTCGACTGTATTTAGAAATGAATGATAACACAGTAGAGAGACAGTCAGGGTCGGGCTGGAAGGGTAAGCAGGACAAGTGGGGCTTTGGGGCAACAAGGGATGGGGAAACCAAATATATCTTTTACATTTAGAGTTCTTTGTATAATAAATAATTATCGGGGACCTGTATATAATCTACATAACATATAAGGGAAAAATAGGTTAATTAGGACTTAAATGATTATACTTCCTCCGTTCTATTCTATCTTTTGTTTGCATTTATTCAGTTTTTGTTTACAAATTATTATTTTCTGATTATAACTGAAAAAAAAAATTTGAATAAAAATAAATATCCTTAATTATTACTGAATCATTTTCTCCTATGAAATATTAATTTTATATGGTTGATTGATTTTTAGAGAATCAAATATTTAATTTACTAATAACCGAATTGAATCCGTCTAGAAAATTACATACAT
>NW_020622919.1:0-1218 GCF_003573695.1 Papaver somniferum
GTCTTAACTATATACTAGCGAAGTTTTTTTGGTGTTCGCAGCTTATTAATTCTTAAAAATCATTTTGAATAAGATATATATTTATTCATTTCTGATTGAAACGTCCCTGCATGGGATGATCTCATTTTCTAGTTTAGTTACATTTCAAGTGGCTCTTATGTTTTAAATTGCAAAATCTCGTAAGAAAAAGAAAACATATTGTTTTTAGATGCATCACTCAATAAGGAGCAACAGTGTATATTCATTTTGTTTATTGTTTTTTTTCTGAAAATGTGCAGATCGGAAAATCGTATCATGAAAAGTTTTCAGGGGTTAGTGATGAATTGCATTCGTTAGCACAGGGTGTTGAATCTCGCGCAAAATCATTTTCTGCTTGTATCTATAATGGAGTTCGATTCCATACCAAACAACGCGAACTTCGTCGAACGACCCAGAATAGCGGATTGGTAGTAGATGGGGAACACAATAGTAAGCCAATTGAATTCTTCGGTATCTTGCAAGATGTTATTGAGTTAGACTTTTTGTATGGATACCGAGTTGTATTATTTAAATGTGATTGGTTTGACGTAACTCCTGAAAAGACAAGAATTCGAAAGGATTATAGTTTGACATGTATAAATACTAATAGAATATGGTACAAGAGTGATCCTTTCGTTCTTGCATCACAATCGCAACAAGTGTTATACCTAGATGACTATAAGCATGGAGCAAATTGGAAAGTGGCTCAGAAAATGCATCATAGACACATATGGGATGTTCCTGAAATGGATATCAATGAAGTACAACCAGAAACAGAAACAACTATCGACGAGGCATATCACCATAACAAGGAGGCTCCATTGCTATTATCCGCTGTTCAGGAAGATGATAATGAGGCAACTGTACTTTATAGAGATGCTGATGTTGAACTCGAAATCATAGATGCAGATCTTGTTCTAGCTGAGGATGTCATAGATGATGATGAGGATGAGGAGGAAGAAGACGAAACATTGTTTAACTACAACAATGATGTGGCAGAGCCTGATGATATTGTGCCAGAAGAAGATGACTCGGATCTAGAATATTAGTTCGTTACTGTCATTTTACTTAAAACTTAATATTCGTTGCTAGTTTACTTTGAAACTCACTAGATATTCATTTTATGACTAATTTTTGCTCGAACCGGTTAAGTAATTTATGGCTTTGCCTTATTATTAGTTTGATTAAATTATTCTACAA
>NW_020622920.1:0-425 GCF_003573695.1 Papaver somniferum
TCTGTATAGAACTCAATGCTGTCAAACAGAAGAACATGATTTTTCCATATATATTTTTCCATATATAAGTTAGAAAAAAAGATTGCTTCAATTCGTTGCATCTTTTAATCAAATGGATGCACATGCTGAGTGCAGCTTCCTTTTTGCACAATAGTTCGGATTTACTTCTGAGTCAGTTTCTTGTAAAAAATCTCTGGCTTGTAAAATGTTGTTCACTTAGATGCAAGTAGTCTTGTCTGGCTTTATTAACTGTGGTCTTGCATGTGTGCTTAAAATGGTTAGAAATATATCACAAATTGACTAATTGATGTAAAATTGCATTTTCACAGCCAGTAGAGCTTTGGACTGGGAAACAGCTATTCAGTGTTCTAGTTCGCCCTCGTGCTCAGATGAGAGTCTATGTAAATCTTACTGTTACAGAAAAA
>NW_020622921.1:0-1018 GCF_003573695.1 Papaver somniferum
CCAACTGAAAAGACGCCAAATGTAGAAAAGAAGATAAAATTGAGGAAGTAGCTAATATTGAAGAATTCCGCCTTGTGAGGAACAATCTCTGTGACTTGTTCACAGAAGAAGAGGAAGAAATGTTTGCTGAGATTATTATTGCGGATTTAGAGATCAAGTGATGATGAATGGAACCCAACACCACCACCATCGGTCTGTTTAGAGTAAACACCACCTCCACTAGTCTTATTGACTGTAAAATTTCTTGGATGTGGCCTTTTCATATCTTCCAGAGAAACTTATTTTCCAACACATTCTGACGAGATCATCAAGTGTTGCAGATCAAGCTCAAAGATCAAGCAAACTGCACTATGGTAAGAGCAAACGCTAAATAATACAACCGTAGATAAAACTTTGACTTGGAAGATTGGCAGGGGCCGCGCGGACGCGTTCCCCCTCAGGAACAAATTATGACGTAGACTCTCCCTCAGTGGGGAGATCTTAGGCGAGCGCCCTTCCAAAGTGCAATGGAAGTCACTAACCTAGGCCATGACCCTTCATGATCAGTCATAGACCCCGTCCAGGTAAGTATGATTCCTAGTAGCATTACAAGCTTGTCTTATTGGCTTCTTTTCCTCATCTTTTCTATGTTCTAATCAATGTGGGATTATTATTATCTTCATTCTGCAATAACTCTAAGCGTTGGGAGAGGTTGGGCTATGTAGATTGTAGACCTATAATCTTCTTGCAAAACACTGCGCCTTTGGTGCTTGATACTGAGCCTGGAATGACATGGTTTACATTGTTTGCTAATAAATTTGGAGCGGGTACAAGAAAGGTTAAAACCTCAGAGATCATGGAGCATAGCTCCTCCAACCGTCATCAATCAATTGCAATCAAAATCACCCTTCATTTACACAAGCTCTGCAACCATGTACTATAAAACCTTCCCGATAGATTTCATCTTGCACAGCACAACATTTATTCAACGAAGTGATTTACTAGAGCCTCTTGAGTTCCAGTGGATAAGACACCATGA
>NW_020622922.1:0-915 GCF_003573695.1 Papaver somniferum
CAAAGTCGGATTTGATGTTTCTAGAATTCCAATTTCCCATGGAAAGGGTGCATGCGCTGCCAGATATTTGGATACAGGTCTATCAAGTGCGACACCCGCCCGTTGATTAATAAATAACAAACCCAAAAGATTGGCGCTCTCTTCAATTCGTCAACCACCTTACCAGCAAATATAATGGAAGTACATCTTTCAGGAGAAAATATGCTTAGAATAATTACACATGGGGTCTTCCATCAAGGGATGACTTCACGTCCCTCAACCAGGTTATTTCTGATATCAGCATCATCACTGTCAAATATTTACCATGAATTTCTCAACATTATGACGTACATGGCATCAAATACTCCAAAAGTACGCCGCAAAGATATTTTCACATATCCGGCCACGCCATCGGATCTGAAGTGTAACTAGGGACTGCTCATCGCATCCCATTCCCTACAACAATCCATGAGTGATAAAATGGTTCAAAGGATGTTGCTTGGAACAAAGTCCTTGAAGACTTGATAACGTCACTTGGGAAATGGAACGCCTCTTAGCTCGTATACTTCACTTAATGGCTCGGGAAGATTGTTCCCACACAAGCATCCCCAGCATATCAGCATCGCAATCAGAAAGATCAAGATGACCAAAAGAAATCATCAAGCATCCAGTACATGCTTCTTAGGGAAAGTGTCCTTCGTACCCTAAAGTGCAGCCTGCTTCAATGACGAAAAACCCTCTCAATCACCATCTCGTTGTGCCTAGATCCCGGAAATAAGTTTCAACATCTGTAATTTTCATATTTTGGAAAATCCCTTCACGGAATCAGGAAGCAACGAGCTAGTGCACATGGTACTCCCATATTGCAACTACTTCTTCAAACGTGTCCAATCACGTCGCACACGCTATTAATTGGAGATAAAGCCTTCATACCTA
>NW_020622923.1:0-2748 GCF_003573695.1 Papaver somniferum
CCATTTCCCACAAATTTTAAGATTAATATAATGAAGTAATGACGATCCTATAGTTGAGGTATTGACCCATGTCTTACTGATGCCATTTTTTCAAATCAAACATCGTAAGAAAAACAACTCAAAGAACACTTAAACGGGGACAAAGAACAGGCGAAGAACAAATCACATCACGGTATCGCCAAATTAAACGGAAACAAAGAAAAGAGGTTGAAGGTCTAGCCGTACGAATCACAGTATTGCAAGATTGAATGGTGAAACCCTATAAATTGGATTATGAAGAGCTTCAACTTTATACAACGACGAAAATAAACAGGCGATCAAGAAGCTGGGGATAGTTAGGATTTATAATAAATGAAATTGATTTACGTTAATGACCGAAAAAGTTGAAACGCTCCACGACTTAATTCCAAGAATAATAGCCGTCCAGCGTCCAGCTTTGAATGAAATAATGAGGACGAATGAGAAAAACTCAGGGAGGGTGGGAGTGTGATTTGCTAAATCGATTAAATATGGATTTGCTCCATAACGAAAATTTCGCTTCCTCGTTTAAGTAAGTTATGAATTGGTTACAGTAACCGAAGATGGTAGTGGGTTACACCTGATAGTTTTAAATGGTAATCACGTTTTAAACCGCAAACCACAAATCCATATTTAATCCAAGCCACTCTTTGTCTTTTTAAAAATTCAATCATGGCCGCTCTTTGTCTCTTGTAAAAAGGAAAGACAAAGGACTGCTGAAGATCCCAATAAACACACAACGAAAGGCAAAGATCTGTCACTGTTGGACAACGAAATCAGGTCCCCTAATGGTGTTTCCAGAATCCATCCTGGCCACTCTTTGTCCCTCCCAAAAAGGCAACTGTTTTATAGTATATTGATAAGATGAGACTACAATAATTTCCATAAATATCAAGTACATCAGCATTTCTTAGTATAGCAACGTATTACAATATGTAGCACCTTTATGTTTCTTTTGGCATGTAATGCCTTGGACGTAAGGGTGTTTGCATCTGATGATGTACAATGGATGCTAAGAGGATAATGAGAATACCCCTCTTCTATTATGTCATTGATTCCGTAAACAACTTAATGTAATACTAAATTATACAATTTAGTATGTAGGCAATAGTATCTTTTTAAGATTAAAAGACACTGAGTTATCAATTCTTCTTAATATAAAGAATAATGGTTTTAATGATGTGGCGTCACCACAATAATCCTGATATTCTCTCCAATATAAGTAAGCCATGTGAAAAATACGATCGGTTGCTTTTCCGAATTTATGTCAAGAAGTTCCGATGTTTTTAATGAAAAGACACTAGACTCTTACGTTAGTTCTAATCATGGAAAGACGCCACTCTTGGTCATTGTGTATAGAAAGATTACGAAAGGACGCTCCTATTGGTCCATATTGTATAAAAAATATTCCCTTGGTCATTGTGTATAGAAAGATTATGAAAGGACACTCCTATTGGTCCATATTGTATAAAAAGATTCCCTTCATGATAATCCAAGCAACAATCTAGATAATCTTCTTCTACAGTTCGTTGGTGACATAGTCATTAGAATCATTAGATATGTAATTATCTTCCTCAAATGCCTACAATGGATGCAATAACCAACGATAATCGAGGAGAGCGTCAAGAGGAAGCTTGCGATGGATATACTGAACCAACAGACTGCACTCGATGCCATAGCATAGAGAAAAAGAATAATCGAACTGCGCAAAAAAGGTTTTTCTGGACCAATATAGAAACAAAATCAAACGCTCAACAGAATAGAAAATTCTACGAGGACCATGCATCTATTTACATTCCATAGTACATACTGATGGAACGGTCAATATCGAAAAAAAAAACACGACCATTTGCTCAATTCAAGGACAACTGTGAACGCAAAATTAAATTTAAAATCAATAGGTGAGCCAATGAAATTACACTAGATTACAAGATAATGGTATTTAACAATTAGATTTCCATTATGTTTGACAGAAGGAGAATCAAGCCAAACAAGATTAAAAAGAAAAATAAACTACGCACTAGAATATCATCATCACACAGCTTAATTTCAGGTATGCGACCGAAACTTTTAGTTATAACAAATGGAAATAATTAATCATACATGGTGTGACGTTTAATGCCTAATCATATTTTAATATCCCGAATCCAAGTGAATGCTTGCCTATTATGTGTTCTTGCAAACAAAGTTACAACAGATATAAATGTCATTCAATTGTTTGGTATCAGAGAGAAATAACAAATCTCAAACAACTAATGAATCTGAGTTCTCAATTTGTTGTTCGCATGGTAAAGTGGAAGTGCGGTTGGGTTATATCGAGATCCACCAATGTTGTCACAGAATCTGCTGGACTACTAAGTAGGAAATACCTCTAGGCAATTCAGGAATAAAATTAAGACATACAAATATATAATTATATGTTTGCTTTCACATCAATGGGAGCCAAAGTAAGCAAAACGATCAATAATGGTAGGGATCCTGCAAACAGGTTGATGTCTTTTGGAAAGAAATAGACATTTTCTTCTATTTACCAACAGGTATATCTTTTGGAAAGAAATGCTTTCTTTTATTTTTTTATTTTTGTAATAAGAAAGCAGGAAGACCCGAAGTTTACATAATTGAGTACTGGCTACCGTTAACCACCGGTAGATGATTCATGTAATACAAAAAGGAATCATCATTCCAACATTTTGTTAAACCTTCCCTAATACTGACTACCGCTATATTTTT
>NW_020622924.1:0-1008 GCF_003573695.1 Papaver somniferum
AGAGAGTGAGGGTTAGTTTAGATAACGAATTATATGCCTAGGGTTTTCAGTGGAGGGAAAAAGGAATTTGGTGAAAGTTTTGGTGGGAAACACTGCGCCACAATAATCTATCGCGGCAAATTTAGATGGTTCTAGATATTTTATGTGGTAATCCGTATGACTTCATAAAGATGCAATCATGATCGTTGGATCAGATGTATTTGGCTTTCTATTGGCCAGATTATCAATTTAAGACTGTCACACGGATCAAGGTAAGTGTTTTTCTCATTACGCTTTTGTGCTTTTTCTTTGTGCTTCCGGTTTGAATTTCGACTAGTCATATAGGTCACGAAGTAATTTTGACTGGTCGTAAAGGTCATGAAGTCACCTTAGTTCACACTGCTAGACTCAAGAAGCATACAAACTATGAACCAAGAAGCTCCGAGAGGGTTCTGACTTCAAACTTAGCATCATAGATCATCGAAATCGATAAATATGAAACTCATTACTGACCGGACAAAGTTCAAACGAGATCGGGTGGGTGCAATTGAGGTCGAAGTGAACATGATTCGATGAAATTGATTAACATATATTAGATTCAAATGGATGCAATCTAATTCCAACCTAACTCGGATTTCTTGGTTGTTTTTTATTTTTTTATACCAAAAAGAATATGTTTAAATTAAGAAACACTTGCAAAAAATTGTTCTTCCAATAATCTGAATCTAATAATTTCGGTGGATTAGTAATCGAAACCTTAAATTTGTGGATTATTATCCAAAATAAGCGTTATCGAATGATTTTGAGATACAAATGAGTACAATTAGACTAAATTACATGGGATTTGATGGATAATCAGTCATAATAAGTATCATCTAGTTATTTGGAGTATGATTTGTGGATAATCAGTCAAAGTAAGTGTTATCCAATGATTATGAAACAAAGTTATGTGTAATTGGATAAAATTAAATGGAATTAGGTGGATACTCTGTCATATTGAGTATGATCAAGTGATTTTAAGTATGATCT
>NW_020622925.1:0-479 GCF_003573695.1 Papaver somniferum
TTTCACTTGAGTACCGGCATTGATAGATTTCTATTGAGCATGCCGGTACTTAGTTACGGCATTTAATGTTAGTTACCAAGCATGCCGACACCATTTTCCGGCATGGTCTTCATCACTTCCGGCATGGTCTTCATCATTTCCGAAGATGTAAAAAAAATATTTCTGACATGGTCTTCATCACTACCGGCATGGTCTTCATCACTTCCGGCATAGTCTTCATCACTATCGGCATGGTTTTCATCTATACCGGCATGGTCTGCATCACTTCTGGAATTTTTTTATCACTTCCGGCATGGTATTCATCACTTCCGAATGTAAAAAAAAAAAGAAAGAATCGATTTCAAATTGAGGAGCCGACAGAGAAGGAGAAGACAATTTGAAAGGGAGTGGGGAAAATTTAGAATTTGAAAGGGAGTGGGGAATATTTAGGTTTCAAATCCCTAACCCTAAAAGAGATTAATAAGAGGTGAAGATGGAAA
>NW_020622926.1:0-407 GCF_003573695.1 Papaver somniferum
GCAAAAACAACTGTTTTACTACTTGGGCCAAACATTGATGATTATGAACTTCACTTTCGGCATTGCTTTATAACATAAAATTTCCTTCCTCTATACCTATGAAGTGTGTACATCGCATGACCAGATAACTTACAGATATATCCAATCCTAGCTAATCTTAAGGAAAAACCATTCTCACACGAAACATGTACAATTCCAAGTAAGCAGAAGTGAAAAGTCATACACAAAGTACTCTGAAATGTATGCTAAATGTCATTCAAGGAAAGACACATTACGTTCCTTTAACATAACTGATGTTAAGAGTTGTTTATAGTTTCTCAAATTAGTTGTAAAGATGGTGGAGGCTCGAACCAAAATATGCATGCTTACAAGAGTTAATTGCTGCCAACGCCAAGTAAGAAATGGAC
>NW_020622927.1:0-545 GCF_003573695.1 Papaver somniferum
CGGAAATAACTTCCACGACTGAAAGTTCAGTCGTGGAACAAGGGCTCAATAGAGCAATAATATCATGACTCATAGACCCACTATCATCTACAACGGTTTCATTATGAATATTATCAAGATGAGAAAAACCATAACTTGATAGGTCATACAATGGTTTAAAGGTCAAGGTCGGACCTTTCTCGGCTGATGAAACTAGTCGAGTCTCGGCCAATACTAGAGGTTCTATTATGGGCTTCCATTTATTAGTGTCTAGCAGTGGTGTGGAGTCTAATAAGGCATTGACTTCACAAATAAAACTATCATCATCAAAATCATACCCAAAATGAGTTAATCAAACCTCTAGTGGATCTTCCAATTGGTCCTTGCAAAATCTTTGTGAATCCATACTTTCTTTTCACCCGCAACACTTTTTAAGGTACCTAAAAAAAATCAAATAAACTGCGTAAAAAGGAACTAAAAAAAAAAAAAAATCTAAAGAAAAACAAAATAAATTATATACAAAAATAAAAATAAAATAAAACAATTATGTACAAGAAAATTGATAT
>NW_020622928.1:0-492 GCF_003573695.1 Papaver somniferum
CGGCCTCGAGAGTTGGTGAATGATTTTTGCTCCCCTAATCTAATTTGTAGAAATGCAAATAAGACATATATAGGGAAGGGACGTTGGCTTGGAGAGTGGTGCAAGATCATTGTGAGGCATGGCTTGCGGATTTGGCATGGCCAATGCAAGATGCGGCTTTGAGAGTTGGTGAATGATTTTTGCTCCCCTAAACTAATTTGTAGAAATGCAAATAAGATATATATATAGGGAAGGGACGTTGGCTTGGAGAGTCGTGCAAGATCATTGTGCGGCATGGCTTGCGGCTTTGACGGTGTTGCACGATCATTATGCGGCATGGCTTGCGGCTTTGGCATGGCCATTGAAAGATGCGGCCTCGAGAGTTGGTGAATGATTTTTGCTCCCCTAATCTAATTTGTAGAAATGAAAATAAGACATATATAGGGAAGGGACGTTGGTTGAGAAGAAAATGCAAGTTTGCCTTGCATTTCCTACGGGAAGCGAATGCCGCGA
>NW_020622929.1:0-29019 GCF_003573695.1 Papaver somniferum
AAAAAAGAAAATAAACGAAATTTGAAAACTCTGGGCCTGCAAATAATTTGTTGGCTGCTTTTGGGTGCGCTCGTGAGATTTTGTGAGGGTGGGTTTCACAGTAGGAAAATGTGTAAGAATGGGTCTCCATGTAGTTTTCACTAACGCCTTCTTATAAGAAAACCAAATGGCCCGGGTGACGAAGCAGGAGAACAAGCCCACAGGTAGTCTTTTCTGGCCCGGTAGATCCGTTCACGTATAACTATGTCATTTACTTTCATGTCATTTTGAGTGTTTTCGACTGATATATTTTTCTTTTCTTTTTTTAAAGTAAAAGAGAAATACCATAGAAGAGATTACATAGGATATTTTGAATATTGTTCGGGTATGATTTCAGAAAAGACCTTGATATGATTTTTGGACAACAAATCGGTATGACCACCATTATTAAAATATAAGACTTTTATTTACAGCAATAGATCTAATTAAGAAGGATGATAATTCTTTTTTCATGAGCTCAAAATAGAACATTTCCTCGTCTCCACGGCTAATTTACCAGCCTAGGAATTTCCAAATCTATGGATGAATTTGAACCCGAAAAAATGTTACATTCGATTGATATATTCAATACCCCCATTTGGAATGCAGATCTAAGTTGTTTCTAATTACATTTAGTCATTATTCTTTTTAAGTCATTAAGTTGAAATGACACGACACTTTGGCAAGATTGTCGCAAATGCTATTTAAGCCTCCATTTAGTCATTATTCTTCCGGTAGATCAAATTCACTTGTACTTTCTACAAAAACACTTAAATGATATTATTAGCCAAAATATCGAGTCCTAACTAATATAAATATGGGTATAAAATGTAGCATTTACATGCTTATCAACGGTTTGTATAAAGCATTTCTTAGTAATTTAAGTTTCTTGTTCAGAGCAAATCTTTAGATCATAACCACTTAAGCTCACAAACAAGTTCGCGGACTTAAGGCAACCGGCAAAGTTTTATAAACTCAGTAGAAAATCTCGGCAAAGAGACTTCCGCCAGTTCGCAGACTAAACACGCAAACGAGTTTTTGGAAAATCCCAGCAGAAATTCTCGGTAAGAGAACTTCCATCAGTTCGCGGACTGGGTTCGCGGACTTGGCAAAGCCAATTCCTCAGGTTTCTCTCAATCAACAAAGTTCGAAAACTTCGGATTAAGGAATACATGGTTATGTAATCTAAACTCTCATTCCAATCATTGAGACATTCTCAGAGGAAGTTATATAGTCGTTATTCACATACCGTTTCACATCAGAGCAATTCTCAAAGTAATTGAAACTTTTCATGACTTTCGTCACTTGGTGAAGATAAACTTGATCAAAGCGAAAAGTTTTACCAACACACGATTTCGAGAAAAAGATAAGTAGTGAATACTCAGATCGAAATGTCAAATGTGTATGATCCAGTCTATATAGCATACGACTTTTTGTCTCATAAGAATTAGGAGATAAAATAGATATACTTTTGAGTAATAGATAAGTTCAAGTCTCCACATAACTTTTTGTTGATGAAGTTCCACGGTTCCTTGAGTAGATCTTCGTCGTTGTATGATGAATCGCCATGAAGTCCTTGAGATCAACTACACTTTTCTATCATAGTCTGAGACTTAGCTATAATAGAATAGAAATCAAGACTCATAGTTTTGATCACTAACATTGACAAACATGTTTGATATAGCAACACATGCGAGGTCAACCGAGCTATGCTCTAACATTAATAGTTCGTGCATGACAACTATTGTCATCCTCTAAGAATGTTTCAGTGATTGAAATGGAGTTTAGAACACTTAACCATAATTGGATTATAGACATAGTATGTGTACTTGCATATATGTTGATCCAAGACCGACATATTATGCATACCCGTATGCGTACCGGTGAGGTCAGGTAAAGTCCGGGAGCCTTGGTATGCGTACCCGTACGCATACTGGCGAACTCAGTTGAAGTCCGGGCCGGGACTATAGTATATGTACCTATATGCGTACTGACCTCAACATATGTTTTGGATGTGTGATAGTATGCGTACCTGTTCGCGTACTGTTGAACACATCCCAAGTACGACTACTTAATTATGCGTACCCGTTTGCATGAGTGGGTTAAAGTTCTAAAATCGGTTGTGACATGAACTTATACATTTATATAATAAGGAATGCAATCTTTGAAAATCGTGGCTATAATGTTCATGAATTGATTCGAGTGAATCAAACCGATTTTTCTTCAATTGTGTTCTTGTATACTTCTATGAGAATATAACAATTGAACAACTCTATAACTAGTTTCATTTGAGTCATTTGAACTAGTTGTGGTTAAGATGAATAAGGTTGATATGGAAGTGTTCATTTGGCTAACTTCGGCTAACTATTGTTGCGCCAACCTAGTGTACACGTTTAGGTACGGTTACCCTTATCTAAATGAAGGTACATTTAATTTGTGTTTAACAAGATAAGTTCGATCTAACGGTTGAAAGATATTAGATTGAATCTAATCAGGTTTTCATCTAACGGTGGATATTGATTGCTTTGTTCTAAAGCTATCAAACCCTGAATTGAAGATTATATAAGGGAGAACTCTAGCAACTGGTAGACCTACTCCCCACACCTCATGTGTGATACTAGTTGCGACTAGAGTCGATTCTCCTTTAACCTTAGGTTTTCTCCAAAACCCTGTAGGATAACGACTTAAAAACTTTATTGGGATTGTGAAGCCAGACCCAACTATTTTCTCTGTAGTTGCATGTTCTGATCTTACTTCTACTATCGTGATTGAGTATTATCCTTTCTAAGATTTGCTTGAGATTTATCTCCGATAGGTAAGATTAAAAGAAGTCACAAACATATTCGTCTTATCGTTTGTGATTCCACAATATCTTGTTTCGCTTCCATACGATTAATATTATTGTAAGGTGATTGATAATACTAGGCTATTCTTCGGGAATATAAGTCTGGTTTATCAATTGGTTCCTATGTACCTTGATTTATCAAAAGACGGAACAAAACTCATAGGTATTTCTGTGGGAGACAGATTTATCTATTTCAATAGACTTTTCTGTGTGAGACAGATTGATTTATCAAGTCTTCGACTTTGGGTCGTAGCAACTCTTAGTTGTGGGTGAGATCAACTAAGGGAATCAAGTGCGTAGAATCCTGCTGGGGTTCAGAGACGTAAGGAGCGGAACTATACCTTGATCAGTGTGAGATTGGTTAAGGCTCAACTACATTCCAGTCCGAAGTTCATTGATAGTAGGCTAGTGTTTGTATCGGCTTAATATAATGTGGTGTTCAAAGCTGTACTAGGTACCGGGGTTTTTCTGCATTTGCGGTTTCCTTGTTGACATAATTTCTGGTGTGTGTTATTTCTTTTCCGCATTATATTTGTTTATATGATAGATATATCACAGGTTGTGCGTTAAGTTCAATCAGTTCTTGAATCCGGCCTTTGGCTTGTTGATTGAATTGACTGACACTTGAACATTGGTCTTTGGTACCGTTCAAGTTGTTTCACATAATAATCAGGCTCACAAATTTCTATCTGTTTGATTACATTGTAAAACAGAGATATAACTCTTTAATATAATTTTCTAAAGATTGAGTCTGATTGTCTAGTTGATTCTCTTGAAAGTATATTGGAGTTTGTCCATATAGATTGTTAAACGGAAAATTGGGTGTGGTTGTTAGACCCCCGCTTTTTCAAGAAGGGGTTCAACGGTAAAGATGAAATAGACAAGGCTCCGGTACTTATGACCCCACCACAAATATACAATGAGGTAAAATCTATAAAGAATGAATGAGGAAAGGGATGGAAGAACATTATAGTGGATTTCTTGCAGGATAACCCTGGAAGAGGTGGAAAATGAGGAGAATCGAAAGGACCATCTATCCGATAAATGGGAAGGGGAAGGAGACCGTCAGGCCTACTGAAAAAAGCTCAATATATGGTTCCGGCTCCTCCCCTATTAGTGGTATCATGATGTCCACCCGTGCATAGATTTCATGCACGTCGAAAAGAAAGGGGTAAGGGTCATACTGTGGAGAGAGTGCGCACAGATGTTGGTGAATTGTCAATTTATGAGGACAAGTACTATAACATAGAACCCAAAATATATACGGTTGAAGAAAGGAAGAAATTCCGTGGGTTAGCATTAGCTGCTGCAATTGAAGTGTGTACTGAAATTGAAGAGTGGGGATGAAGGCGAAGGGAGTGACACATTGGAGGAATGAGAGGAGCAGTGGATCAGGTAGGTAAGATGAGGAGCAAAGCAGGAGAATGTCTCTGCTGCTGCCTCTAATTTATTTAGTCTAAACAAATGCTCTGTTTGTTAATGATATATACGCACAGGGGAGTGTCCTACATGAATGTGCGTCAACTTATTGTCATGTTAGTTATATGTCGTTATTTATGAGAAGTAGATTTGGATAATCTGCAGTATCGTCTTCCTCGCGCATGATCATGCATTAGTATTCGTTCATTATGTTTGTCTGGTAGGATGCTAACTTCACGCTTGCGCAACTTATACGACTGTGCATGTGTCAGAATTTGAACACCCAATTCGATAGAGAACAGTGTCCAAGTCTACTTAACGAGCTACAGCATGATCTCTTTGTTCCTTTTCCAACTCAGTACGTGTTCTGCAGGGACATATTCCTGGTTAATCATAGGACTACGATTCTACCATTTGACTTGGTCAATCCCTCCAGAATTCTGTACATCCGTCCAGCATTCCTAAAGGTGTCCAAAGGAAATAAAATAATCAGTGTTGAATTCAGTAAAGAGGTGCGAAACAATAGTTAGTTCTTTCCTGTGGCATATGGAGTGTGTTGTTGCATAACTCGTATAACACAGAACTAATCCCTCTTCTCAAATTATCATGAGTTAAGTGAGTGAGACCTTATTTAATGATTGTTTTTTCGCCACTGGTGACCAAAACAACTGACGTCTTTAAGGTCAACTTTTTAATGGAGTTGGACGGAGGTGGAGGTGAGAGGTGACAACTGCTGTTAAGTGACCTCTCTGTGGCCTTGAGGGGACTTGGTGCGACGAACCATGGAGTCTTTAACGTACACTAGAAACAAAATACTGAGTGCGTTTCCAACTCACCAACTAAAAACCTATACATTGTGATAAACTGACAAGATTGCAGGAAACCAAATTAGAGAAGTATACAGACATGGTATGTCTTGCAGCTCAAGTCTCCACGTCTGCCTCTTTACGGAAATCCATTCCTTTTTTCTTTTTCTTTTTTCTCATCGGCATTGTTTCCAGAGCACCCGATTGTTGATATATACAAAACAAGATCAGATTTCGCTTTTGATTAACACCTTGAAGACATGTTGCTTGGGCGTGGATGGCAAGTCTTCCGGATTTTCATGGGCCGCTGGGGGCGCACCGGACACCACGTGACTCGCAGTGCTCTTGCGGCGGAATCAGGTATGTATCATATGGATCCTGCAAGCAAGAAATTCCATTATGTCCAAGTTTCCTCAACTTTTTTTTCTTTTCAAGTTTCTGTTTAATTTTGTGTTCTAGGGTTTGTCTAATATGAAATGCCAATTATGTCTAGTTTCCTTCAAAGATTTCCGTCTAGTTTTGTGTTTTAGGGTATCATTCTTTTCTCAGTCATGTCGTTCTCTTCTGTTTCCAGACGCGTTTACAATCGAATGTCCTAGTTGTCCGCCTGAAACCACGTGTTTTCGCCGGGCCAGAAAGATAGATTTTTATAAATGCCCGTTTGAAACCAAATGTTTTGCCCAGGACACAAAGAGAGCCACAGAAAGTGGTAAGGGTCGTACCGAGGAGGAAGTGCGCACAGATGTTGGTGGATGGCCAATTATTAAGGACAAGTTTTATAACATAGTACCCAAAATATATACTATTGAAGAAAGGAAGAAACTCGATGAATTAATATTAGCTGATGTAATTAAAAGCTGTGGAATTAATGAAGGGGGATGAAGGCGGAGGGAGTGACACATATTGGAGGAATGAGAGGAGCCAAGGATCAGGTATAGGAATAAGTGGAGCAAAGCAGCAGAACGTCTTTGTTTATTTAGTCTAAACAAATGTTGCTTTTGTTAATGATATATATGCATAGGCAGGGGAGTGTCCTACATGAATGTGCATTAACTTATTGCCATGTTTTCAATCTGCAGTATTGTCCTCTGTGCGGGCATGCATTAATATTTGTTCATTATGTTTGTCTGATAAGATGCTGGCTGCACACTTGCGCAACTTATACGACTGCGCATGTGTCAGAATTTGTACACCCTCGTCATGTCCGCCACGTTGCAACCTTCTTTCACTTCTTCATCTAGCAAAATATCCAGAGATGTTTCTAGAAATCAATGCGCGGCCCATTTAGCAAGGCTTCTATCTTCATCTCCTTTGTTTGCTTCTCGTCCAGTAACAAGTTCCAAGAGTACCACCCTGAAGCTATAAACATCGACCTTTTCATTTACTTTGAGTGTCCGACCATTATAGATTAGCCTAACATTTCTAGAATGACAGCTTTTATATCAAACCTGAAAATATGGGGAAAATAATGGTGAGAGAAAAGAAGATTACCTGGAGCAATGTATCTGAAAGAGCCTGCAATAATGGATGCTGAATATGGTTCTCCTTCCTGAACTATCTTAGCTGACCCAAAATCCGCAACTTTTGCTTTAAAGTCACAATCCAGTAAGACATTACTCGACTTAACATCCCAGTGAATAATCGGTGGAGAACAATTATAATGAATGTAACAAAGTCCTTGAGCAACTCCTACGGCAATATTCAACCTCTTCTGCCAATCCAAAGTTCAATAATCCATTATTCCTCTGATGTGTAACCATGATCCAAACTACCATTTTCCATGTACTCGTAAACAAGAAGCTTTGTATACTTCCTCGACATATATTTCCTAGGATTTCAACTTCTGCTTGAAACTGTGTTGCATGTTTTGAATCCAATTTCCCTTTACTTGTGTTGCGATGTCAGTTCCTTCTCAGGATATAATTCCTTATTTAGAACAATTGCTTTATTTTAATCTATAGTTAGTTATGTAATTTCTTTAATTAGTTTTGCTTGCTATACAAGCTAGTTTAGCTATAAATACTCAGAACTCGAGTTTGTTTAAGGCATTCAAACAATATACAATTCTTCTTTCAATTTTTTTATCACTCCGAGGTTGCTTACCCTAAATCAAAAGGGTTAATTCTTCTTGAATTTATCTACGTTTTACTCAAGTTTGTGTTAATCATCTCTCTGTTTGGGTTTAGAACCCTAACATCTGGAACCAGAGCAGGTTCAATTATTCTCAAAAATCAACATTTTTTTTCGCTTCCATTGTTCATCATGACAATCACTGAAGAAGTGAACAAGATCACCACCACTATGAACACTTTGAACAAGACAGTTACTAAGTTCATGGAGGTTATTGCTGATACTCATGAAGAAGAAACCAACTCTACAACAGCAGCTATGGATGCCTTGTTTACTAAAATACAGGATTCTAATAATACCAATATGGCTCTCTTATTGGACGCTCATAAAAAGGACATGGCTGCATTGATACGAGCCAACAGACAAGACACAACAACTCTTGCTGAAACTATTACCAGAAATATGACTTATGTCCTTTTGGCACGTTTTCCTCTCAACTCCGTTCCACCTGGTTTTGACGCTTCTACTAGCAATGGTAACCGTGGTACTAATGGTACACATGGTCACACTGGTGGTGTAAACCCTTTCGACAATACTTCTCCTCTTCGAGCAGCACCCATCAATTTGAAATTTCTCACCTTTGATGGTGCTGATCCAACAGGGTGGATCTTTCAAGCTGATCAATACTTCAGTCTTCATAATATTATTGAAGCTTACAAAATATCCATTGCTACGGCTCACTTTAAAGGAGCATCTAATGCCTGGTATAGATGGGCTCAAGGAAAGGTAATTGCTCCTACTTGGTTGCAGTTTTGTTCTCTTATTTGTGACCGTTTTGCAGATAAAAAATTCGCTAATCCACATATGGCCTTATCCACGATGTCTCAAACTGGCTCAGTACGTGAGCACATTGCAGAATTTGAACAAATCTTGAATTTTGTTACTGATCTACCTGAGGAACATATTATTGATCTCTTTGTACGCTCATTAAAAACTGAGATAAGATCTGTTGTTGAAATACTTGAGCCTCCAACTTTATCCTTAGCTTTCAAGAAAGCTATTAAGCAAGAAGAAGTTTTACAGAATTCTTCTTTCTCCAAAACTTTTGCTCGACCAAATCCTTTCCGACATATCCTTAATTCAACTAGCGTGCAACATCGAAGAAATATTATTCCACTTGGAGCTACACGATTAACGTTAGAAGAACAGCGTACAAGGAGAGATCAAGGTCTTTGTTTCAATTGTGATTAGTTCTACAAACCAGGTCATCTTTGTGAAAAACCTAAACTACTTATTTTGGAAGGTGCACCAGAATATTCTGAAGAAGATATTGAACTCCTTAATGAGACACATGCAGCTTCCATTAATGAAACTGATGTTTCCTGCACACAAACATCTGAAACTACTATCTCATTAAATTCTTTTTTGGGTTCTCCTTTTCCCAACACAATGAGAATTCAAGGGTATATTAAAGGTCAGTTTATTACGTTTCTCATCGATTCTGGATCAACCCATAATTTCTTACATCCAATAATTGCTCGGAGATGTGGATTTGTTGATCAATCTGGTGGTACTTTTACCCGTGTAATGGTGGTTGACGGTAGATTTCTTGAGACTCAAGGTTCATGTGAAAATATTCTGGTTAAGTTACAAGACTATAGCTTTTCTACAAAAATTTTTCTCTTACCAGTCAGTGGTTGTGATGTAGTTCTTGGGTTCACTGGTTGAGAACTCTGGGAAATATTGGTTGGGATTTTTCAAAACTACATATGCGTTTCAAATCTGCTGAGTCTGATTATCTTTTTATTGGTAATAACTCCACTTTAGTTGTGTTTCTCGACAGTATATCAATGCAGAAACTTATTCATCGTGAACATCAAGGTATTATTTTATAATTGGTTTCTACTTCTGATTCTCTCGCAACTACTACTCAGGTACCTACTGAAATTTCAGAACTTCTATCTAGTTTTTCTGATATTTTTTGCACTCCTGCTTCATTACCACCTTCAAGATCACATGATCACCATATTCCCCTACTGCCAAACACTACTCCTATTAATGTTAGACCATATCGATATCCCCACTTTCAAAAAGAGGAAATTGAGAAAATAGTGAAAGAACTTCAAAAAACATGGTTTATTAGACAAAGCTCTAGCCCTTATTCTTCCCCAGTATTGTTGGTACGTAAAAAAGACGATACTTGGCGTATGTGTGTCGACTATCGAGCATCAAACAAGGTTACTGTTAAATATAGATTCCCCATTCCTGTAGTTGATGATTTGATAGATTATCTACATAGTAAAAAGGTTTTTTCAAAGGTGGATATGCGTTTTGGGTATCATCAAATAAGAGTTTTTGACTCAGACATTGAAAAACAGCTTTCCCAGACTCATGATGGCCATTACGAGTTTCTAGTAATGCCGTTTGGTTTATCTACGACCCCTGAAACATTCCAGAGCTTAATGAATGATATATTTCGACCTTATCTTCACAAGTTTGTTCTTGTCTTTTTTGATGATATCTTGAGTATAGCAATTCCATGTCTGAACATATTCAACATTTACAACTTGTTTTTCAACTACTTAGAACAAACAAGTTATTTCTCAAGGAATCTAAGTTTGAATTTTCTAGAACATCAATCAGCTATTTGGGTCACATTGTTTCAGCTGATGGGATTGCAGTAGAATCTGATAAAATTTCAGTCATTACACATTGGCCCATTCCTTCTATAATTAAAGATCTCAGAGGATTCTTGGGTTTAGCAGGGTATTATATCAAGTTTGTGCGTGATTATGGGAAAATTAGTGCTGCACTGACTAAATTCTTGAAGAAAGATTCTTTTACTTGGAGTGATGAAGCTACACAAACCTTCAATAAGTTGAAATTGGCTTTAACTACTACTCTTGTCTTAGCATTGGCAGATTTTTCTAAGGAGTTTTATTTGGAATGCGATGCATCTGGGAATGGTTTAGGAGGAGTGCTAATGCAAGCTAGTAAACCTATTGCATTTTATAACAAACCATTATCAGGAAAAAACTTGAATTTGTCCACCCATGATAAGGAGATGTTAGACATTGTATCTTCAGTGCAAAAGTGGAGACCTTATTTACTTGGACGCCACTTTAAAACTTACACAGATCATAGAAGTTTAAAATACTTCTTGGAGCAAAGATTATCTTCTATTGAGCAGCAGAAATGGTTATCTAAACTCATTGGCTATGACTATGAAATTATTTATGGGAGTGGATCTTCAAATAAAGCCGCAGATGCACTTTCAAGGTTAGGTGACATTCACTTACTATCAATCACTGCTCATGTGTTTGAGGGAATTAAATGAAATCATTGTTGAATGTCATAATGATCCGGAATTGGGTGCTCTTATCAACAAACTTAAGCGGTCTACAGATAGGGAGTCAAAATATTCTTATAAGGATGGTATTCTTCATTATAAAGGGCGAGTTGTAGTAGCTCCTTCCTCTACTTGGTGTACGAAACTACTTCATGAATTTCATTCTTCTCCTCTTGGTGGTCACTCTGGATTTCTACGTACGTTCAAACGCCTGCAGCTCAATTTTCACTGGAAAGGTATGAAACAAACCATCAAAGACTTTATTATTCATTGTGATATTTGCCAACGCAATAAGTCAGAAGCCTTAGCTCCTCCTGGGCTTTTACAACCTCTACCCATACCTGCGGATGTTTGGTTGGATATTTCAATGGACTTTATTGATGGTTTTCTAAATTCAAATAGAAAAAATTCTGTCTTAGTTGTTGTAGATCGTTTAACTAAGTATGCCCATTTTATACCATTGTCACATCCTTATTCTGCCAGCACCATTGCTGATGTTTTTGTGAAAGAAGTGGTACGACTACATGGTATGCCCAAGACAATCACAAGTGATAGGAATCCAATATTTATGAGCAATTTTTGGGAAGCTTTCTTTGAATTACAAAACACTCAGTTGTGTCGGAGTTCAGCATATCACCCAAAAACTGATGGGCAAACTGAAATCTCACTTAACTGATGCTCAAACTCGGATGAAAACTTATGCGGATTCTCATCGTACAGAGAGAAACTTTGAAGTTAATGATTTTTTCTATCTTCGTCTGCAACCTAATAGACAAACAACTGCAGCGCATCAGTCTTTCTCTAAGCTTTCACCAAAATTTTATGGTCCATTTCGAGTTTTGGAAAAGATTGGACCTATTGCTTATAAACTAGAGTTACCAGCTACTAGTCGCATTCATCTAGTATTTCACGTTTCTCAACTTAAACTTAAGCTTGGATCTGCTACAACTATTGAACCAGTCTTTCCCACTGTTATTGACTACGATAAATGGGAACCAGATATTATTTTGGAGCGAAGGATGTACAAAAAAGGAGCATATGCTGGAACCAAATGGTTAGTTCAGTGGAAGAATCACTCAAAGGAAGATGCCACTTGGGAAGATGTTGATGAACTTCTTGTTCGTTTCCCTGCATTTCAGGCTTGAGGGCAAGTCATTTTTCAAGCGGCGTGGGATGTTGCGATGCCAGTTCCTTCTCAAGATATAATTCTAGAACAATTGCTTTATTTTAATCTATAGTTAGTTACGTACTTTCTTTAATTAGTTTTGCTTGCTATACAAGCTAGTTTAGCTATAAATACTCAGAACTCGAGTTTGTTTAAGGCATTCAATCAATATACAATTCTTTTTTCAATCTTTTTATCACTTTGAGGTTGCTTACCCAAATCAAAATGGTTAATTCTTCTTGAATTTGTCTACGTTTTACTCAAGTTTATGTTAATCATCTCTTTGTTTGGGTTTAGAACCCTAACATCTTGAAATCTTCTTATCCGCAACAGACTTATCTGGATGATCAATGGAAACCTTGTATACTTCCCCACAGCCGCCACCCCGAATCAAATTGTTTTTTGTTAAACCCTACAAAATCTGTGATTCAATGAAGTCCACTAATCTCTGAAATTGTATCACCTTCCATGTTAAAGAATCTTCTTCATTGTCTTCTCTTCGCTTATATATACTTTTTATGGCAACCAATACCAAGATGACTGCAAGAAGTATCACTACTACAACGGCAACTACGATCAAAGCGATAAATTTCGGCGAAAGTAAAGAACTGCACGATACAAGGTTTGAAATTTCAGTATTGGTGTTGAGACTATTAGTCCCATATTGTCTGGGAAATTAAGATCCTGCGATTTATAATTCTATGGGCCTCTCCACTCATTGCCAATTGGTTTTGAGTTGGATGCCCGTATTCTAACATGGTATCAGAGCAGGCTATTTGCGACGAGTTATTTGACCGCGCCTTTACTCCGCGTCACCCGATTTAATTGTCCACGTGTTAGACCCAACGAGGCTACACGTGAGGGGGCGTGTTGAGACTATTAGTCCCATATTGTATGGGCAATCAAGATCCTGCGATTTATAATCCTATGGGATCTCCACTCATTGCCAATTGGTTTTGAGTTGGATGCCCGTATTCTAACAATTGGAGCAAAGGCCAGAATTGTTGAAGAAGCTGTCTGCACGTACCCGTTAACTCATTCATCAACAATTCAATTCCTGCGATACCCAAACTCTCTATTTCTTACTAAAAATAGAGGAGTTCTCATTTGAATGCGCTCTAGGAGTTCCCGGCTTCATTTGAAGGAAAGGAAGTCAAAGTATTGGTTTGACATTTAGTACACTGTTGTTTCGCCGTACTGAATTATTCTGTAATTCAATTATGCCGGAAAAGAATTACTAAAGAAAGAAAATATAGTGAGATGTAAAATTATCAAGAATAGCTGGAAATTGTGACTTCACTAAGCAAATTATAATGAGATATGTAAAATTAGTAAAGAAAGGAAATATAAATAGAGATGTAAAATCAAAAAACTCATAACAAGTTGAGAAAGAAAATACAATTAACATCAACTTTGTCAGGTAGAAGAGATTTATTGAGTACAGACCCCAGGTAAATGAGAGAATCAGAAGGAAAAATAAAGTGGGGAATTCTCTATGAATTTATCTTATCCTTTACCGGCTTTTCTTTTCCTTTCTTTTGATGGATTCTACTCTTAAACTTTTCACCTAGAGCTTTCATCGAAATATGGCTGTTCATGTGTGGGATTCCTTGAAAGAAACTCACCGTATGATCTTCACTCACAACTTCTATTAAGCTTTGAGTTTTCTTGTCGTAACGATAAATACCCGAACCATCTACCCGCAACAAAACCTCGTTGTTCTTCGTAAGAGCAAATGGCTCGTATAAATAAAACTTCATATCGAGGAGTGAACATGGTATTCGAAACTCTAAACTCCAGCTCCAAGATCGATACTTTTCATCTTTAGCATCGCCGCTATCCGTTTTCTTTTTAAAGGACCATATGTCTATAGGCTGACATGGCTCTGCATGAACAAGACATAAGTTTCCTCCCAACACCTTGATATCATACATGGCCTTTTTATTACCGGTGAAACATTGTGGTACCGTTGGGAGCCGTCGTTCATCTGCCAAATCAAAAGCCATGATACTTTTTTGCTTGTAGTCTAGCCAGTAGAGTGATCCGTTTGCAAGAACACCACACCTGCTGGACAATTCGTAGGTGACTTCTCCTATGCTTCTCCATCCTGTACCGCTCCCAAGCGTATATACCCTCGACTAACCCATCTGGAAATAAGACTCCTCCATTACAATATCTTATTGGATAGTGGATTCGAACAACCTTGTACTTGTCAATCACAGAATGGTAGCCGAACCCACTAGCTACACAGGCATTTTTATTCTTTAACCGCGGAAGGTTTATATATTCGGTAGTGATAGGATTGCAGATGTAGACAGGATCATCGACTCCGTAATGGGCTACATTAAAGCAAACCAAACCATTGCAAGAACCAACTATCCTCTTGTTGATGACAGAATGATTGATCTTTGTAAGGTTATTGTATGTAAACTCCTCCCCGCTGGAACTACTCATACTAAAAATTTCTTCATAATCTCCAAAGTGAGCTGAAGGTTTCTATTATTGGGGGATGGTTGAATCAGAATAAGGAGACCTACTTTTTGATGCGAGAGGAGATTTTCCCAATTTTTGCAAACAAGTTTGCACTTCAAAAGTTGCTCCGGGGGAAGATGAGAAAAGATTTCTAACCTTACATCATCATGAAGACACTCCATCAATCCGATATAACACCAAAAAGGTTTCTGTCAGACCTAGAAGGAACGTGAGTGAATATTGGCTACTCTCGATATTTTTCTTCTTACCTCCTATATATAGAGACGCATAAGAGGATTATATTTTTATATTTCAGAAACAAATTAGGATGATGACATCCATATTTGCTTTCAATTAAGTAAACGAACTTGGCAACACAACTCATGCGTGAATTACTTGAACCTATGGACTGTTAAATGTTTTGACCTCTGAAGCCCGCATGCGAGGGTAATTTGATCATTTTAGTAGCACAACCCTAATTTTCCTAAAATATGATCGAAGAAAATAGTGTCCGGGGGTATATAAAGGATAACGAAATTCTTTTAGGTGGAGGTAGAGATGGCCAACATCTATATTTTCTAGGTTATCAGCTGAGCCGGTATTAGATTGTAAACTAGTATGCATATCTTGGAGAAATCTCATACGGCTTCATGCTAATACACCACACTTTGCTTCTCAACATCTGGTGCGGCAAGACCAGAATCATGACGGTACCATGAGGACGACACTATGAAGAACAACCAGTATACCGCAGAAGGATGATCAACCTCAAACTTCCAGTATGCACGTATGCTTTGGTTGGTTCTAGTAATGGAATAATCTGTTTATCAGCCCCTGGAGATTATAAGGGGATTTGTATTTCTGAAATTGACGGATCGTACACTATAGACACTTGTGTTGACGATCCATCGTACATATGTAATCTCATTACCAGAGAATTCGTGAACCTTCCAGCAATATGCATCGACAAGGGGGAATCAAATGATATGGGTGTTCGTATTATATGTGGTTTTGGCTACCATCCTCAAACTAAAGAGTACAAAGTTGTTAGAATCTCCTATATTGGTGCCTCGAGTAAAATATCCCCAATCCCAACAGAGAAACCAGCCCCAAGCAGCGGACTAGTTGAGATATATACACTTGGGAGTGGCAGGTGGAGAAGTGCAGGAAATACCAATTTTTTTCTAGAACCTAGTAATTATTTTCCCTATAGTGTTTGTGTGAAGGGATCTCTTCATTAGTTTGAAGAACGATCAGGGGCGATTGTAGCGTTTGATTTGGCACACGAGGAATTCCACTTGGTGCCTACCCCGCCTCCTCATCGATTTAGATTTGGCACTCTAGAGGGAATAGTAGACTTTGTGTTATGAAAAGTTGTTTGTGTCTGGTTCATGAAAATTATTATTTTCCTAATGAGTATGAAGAGGCTTTTGACTTGTGGATTTTGAAGGAGAATAAAGAGGACAAGAAAGAATTTCGAAGTTGGATCAAAGAGCTTGGTATAATATGGACCCCGGGAGAAGAAAGGATGGCACTGGATAGGTTATTTGCTCTTACAAAGGGGAGTGGACTCTTAATTCATTATACACAGGAGATCATCTGCTTTAACTTAAACACCGAAACTGCAACAAAAATATGGGTACCGAAAGATAACAACTGGAATCATGTGGTACCGTTATCACACATCAACAGCTTTGTTTCACTGAAAACACTAGGAGAAAGAAATGTTGAGACACTTCAAATGGCAATTTAGGACCGTGATAGGCGCATCGCGCCATCCACACCATTTGCTCGCGGGATGAGTTGTTTAATTTACATGTCATAAAATTTGAGATTCAGTTTGTGTGCTACAACTTGGTTAACTTGGTTTGTGGAGAGAGAAATTGAAACGAAAAGTTCCTTAAAAAATACTACTCCCTTCGTGCTATATATATAGGTGGAGAGACCAATTACCTTGAATTCATCATTTTTCATGTTTTTTTTTTTGTTTTACCTTTTGTCTTATTACTAACACAATTTTCTATGTACAATAAATAAAGGTATTTGTGAGAAAATTCATCTTGAAGATAGGACTCCGCCTATCTATTGGTACAAAGAAAATTCAAAAATCCTCTTATATAATAGGTACGGAGTGAGTATTTTTGAAATAAAATTATTAAATCTTCTTCACTAAAGATATCTAGAGCTTGTGTAAAAAGGATATATCATATATCCTTTCCAAACGATGTACTTTTGTATAATGTTTAAATCTTATGAAGTTTGTATCTGTTTCTATAAAGGATTTTATCTTCTCTTATTTTAAAAGCCTCTTATGACGTGATAAGAAGAACCACAAGTTCAGCCATATGAACTGCTTTCGTTTTTTAACTTATTGATTCGAAAAAAATAAAGTGTGTATATAGAAATTAAATTAGCATATAAAAAAACTCATTTTTGAATTTCGCCAGACTTATCGCAGAAATCTTTTTATACAAGGCTGGTGCCTATGTTTGATGAATGCTTATCTTTCCTCTGGCATAACAAAAAGATGCATGTATCAGACTCTTCAGATTTTATCTAAAAGAGTTCATAAGAGAAGATGCATCCTCAAACAAGATCTCAAACTAAAATTCTAAGATTTTGAGTAAGAAAGTTTACAAAGAAACTTTTAATCTTGATAATCATGTCAAGAAATTTGAGTGTAGACAGAAAAAGTTCAGACGAGGCTGTATCATCACAAGCAGGAGTGACAGATCTTCTTGTTCAAAATAGGTTAATATTAAGATTGATATTTTCAATCTTCGTCAGATTCTCATCAGTATTGTTGAAGCTCGTTACAAACAGACGAATTACTAAGATATGTTATCCCTAACCAAAGGAAGCTGATTAAACTTGGAACATGTAATGGGTAGTATGCTCGAAACGTTAGATGTAAGGTTAATGTTTTAGACCGTGAACATAATCAAGGTATCGACAATCATACACGGGAATTCAGTCGTGATTTTGAGGAAGAATGCCCCGAAAAGTTTGGGGATCTAGAAGATGATCTCTGAAAAGATGGATCTAAGTTTAATTGTAGTCTAAAGATTAAATTGGAACCAATTAATCGACTGTTGATTAACATCAATATTCGTGTAGTATATTCAAAACTATCAATATGATGCATGGCGGAAGCGTTGAATAGAATAAACACTAAAACCACGTGTTTCCGAGATACCACTCTCGAGGGAAACACTACTTTAATATTAAAATAAAGAGCTCTTTATATAGATAACTCTTCCCATATTTCCTAAACTATCAAAATACTTATTACCTAAAATAAGAGATATTTCTAAACTAATAAATCCCTACATAAATAATTATATTACTAAAATATTCTTAATAAATGAAAATAACTTAATTAACTATAATATTATTTTTATTGAATAACGATTATTACATGAAACTAGTTGGAAGCCTAACAAGCTAAGCTCCAACGACATACTACTACATTAATTGAACAGGTTGTTGTGCTAGCCTACCAGCGAGCCTCATGGGTAACCTAGCCAAAGGAGCCGAAGCGGATGGCGGCTGAGATTGTGTCACAAGGGGGTAAACTAACTCTACCTTCCATGTTAATTTCTGCAATATTACACCCTTGTGGACTCAAACCTGGGACCTCCTGGAACGCATGAAACTTTGGGAAACGACGATGACCAGCTGAGCTAGGTGCCCGTTCTAAATAATAATACTAATAAATAAGATAATAATACCAATAAACAAATATATTTTCTTTCGTTAAGTACTCCACCACAATATAACTTAATGATAACTTTTTATTTATAAAATATATGTCATTCATATCGATAGTTTTGATTGTAATATTTGTTTTGATTGATGAATCTCTTTGTGTTATTTAATGATGAAAAGAATTAATTTTTTATCTTGCTTTTGGTTTATGAAATAAACTTCGAATTTTCCTATGTTTCGGTTTCATAGTTGACTTATTTTCTTATGGATTGTGCTTAACGCCCATTGTATTGATTTCAATACATTTTTGCTTCCTCCAAATGATGGCTTATGTTTGAACATTGTTCACTATTTTCCCTTATCAATCTTCCAAAGAGTGCACTGATGGTGGTGGAAAGCCATTGGGTGATCATAAGAGAATGATCACTAAGACAATATAAAAGTGAATAATTAACATAGAAGATGGTACTTTTTCAAACAGAATCAAGCATTTGCTAAATGCACTACTATTGGATGCACACCATAACTTTTTGCCAGTTGACTAGATTGAACTTTGTTGAGTAGCATCACTGTTGGAAGAAAGCACAATGTTAGAATTGACGAGTGCAAAACTAATTCAGATGATACACAACTAGACCGGACAAGGTAAATACTATACAACAACTATTAATTTGTATTTTTTAGAGAAACAACCGAGAAAAAGAAAAATGAAAACAAACTCTTCTTTTGAAATTAATATTAGAAAAAGTGTGCTTAATTTCCAACATAAGACATAAATCTCCCTTCTACTTGCACCTGATCAATTTACTAATTTCTCTTTTAATCTTTCAGTTTTCTGCAGTTATCCTTCTTGTTTATTGGTCTAGGGTTTGGAGATATTTGATTGGAGAGACTTAGTAGTTATCTTACTATCTTCAACGTTAGGTATAAAAATGGTAAACAAAGAGAAATGGTGGGTCTCTTTAACTCTCTATTGATCATGTCAAATCTGTATATAATGAGTTGTCTAAGAACAGTGTTGGTGTATCCAATATTCATCAAATGGAAGGTAAAGGTTGGCTTAAATTGTGGCATATGGAAGTACCTCACAAAATCCAAATGTTTTTATGGAAATGCTGCCAAGATACTCTTCTAGTTAAAACAAAACTATTCAGCAAAAACAACAATATGGATCAGCTGTGTCTTTTGTGTCTTAATTCCGAGGAAACTAGCACACATCTCCTTCTTCATTGTCATTTTGCTGAAGTCATATGGTTTGGAATATCTGCCTCCCTCTTACAATCTTTAAAAGAGAAAAATTCTGTTACAGATTGGATAGTTTCCTGGTTCTGCAACAACAACTCTTTAGAAGCTGAGAATAAAGATATGGCTTGTCTTGCTGCCTGCACCCTTTGGCATATCTGGATAGCCATATGTGAGAGAGTATTTGAGAATAAAATGCATCATCCTAATAGCATAATTCATATAATAAGGCATTGCATACATTCTTTCTCTAACTCAAATCTCTCTGTTAAATCTAGGGACTGCATTGTTCCTAACCATTGGAAGAAACCACCTGTCAATTGGTTGAAACTAAACATTGATGCTTCAGTTAAAGATAAAAATTCTAATGCTGGTTTTTCCTTAATCTTTCGTGATCATACAGGGAAATTCTTGGGGGCCATGGCATACTCAGCAGTAGCAAGGGACATCCATCAAGCTGAAAATCTTGTCCGCCTTCAAGCTCTCAGATGGATAAAGGATTTAGGATTCAAACAAGTTATCATTGAAGGAGACAATCAGGCTGTAATTAATTGTTGTAAGGGAACTGTCAAAGGCATCAAATGGGAGGATCAAAATATATTGTTGGAGTGTCGATCTTTATTTCATAGTTTAGAGTTGTGTGAAGTTTCTTTTCAAACAAGGTTATGTAACCATGTAGCTGATAAGCTAGCGAAATTTGCTAGGTCTAGTGTGCACTTTCAAATTTGGTGGGATGATCCACCAAATATCATAAGTCAGGCTTTAGAACAGGATTCTTATATGGGAATCCCTGGTTTGATGTTTTTTCTTTTTTTTTTGTTTATTAACCAGTTAGAGTCTGTTTGTACTGTTTTTTCTCCATCAATATATTTTCATTCTTTGCTCAAAAAAAAAATTTTGATCATGTCAAAATAAAAAATATTAAGTAAATAGCCCTCGTAATCATAGAGATAATGCAATGCTAATCACACTGCTATACTGCTACTATATAGGCCTAATATGCTAAAAACCCTTCATGCACAAAAGCCCAAGCCTACACCAACAGAAAAATAAGAACAAAAATTTCATTAAACAGCCATTTCCTTTTTCTCTGGTTCAAGTTGTGAGTGATGATCAGGAAAAGTGTCAGTAATTCCAACCATAATCAACGGTCGAATTTATGGCAAAGATGTACAAGTTTCAGAAAACTTAAACAAATCCAAGGTTTGATGATAATCAAGGGATTCAATTCAAACCCATATTCCCTTAGAGAGTTAATATATACATGTTCTGTTGGTTTATCAGGAAGTATGGATTATGCTCATAAACTGTTTGATCAAATTACCGAACCAGATCTTTTCATTTGGAATACTATGATTAGAGGTTCAGCTCAGAGTTCTAAACCTATCAAATCCATGTCTTTATAAACAGATGATTCAAAAAGACATTCAACCAGATAATTACACTTACCCTTTTGTTCTTAAAGCTTGCACAAAACTTTCTTGGATTCAGATGGGCAATCAAATCCATGGGAAAGTTGTAAAAATCTGTTTAGAATCGGATACTTTTGTGAGAAATACTTTGATCCATCTTAATGCAAAATGTGGGGATTTGAAGGTGGCAGGGGTTCTTTTTGAGGGATCAGGGAACAGGGATGTAGTTGCCTATTCGGCTTTAACAGCTGGATATGCCAGAAGAGGAGAATTGGAAATTGCTAGGCAGTTATTTGATGAAATGCCTACAAGAGATATGGTTTCTTGGAATGTTATGATTACGGGATATGTCAAGTGTGGGAATATGGAGAGAGCGAGGAAACTCTTTGATGAAGTCCCCCAACGAGATGTGGTTACTTGGAATGCGATGATTGCAGGTTATGTTCTTGCTGAGTCTTATGAAAAAGCTTTCGAGATGTTTGAGGAGATGAGAATTGCAGGAGAACAGCCAGATGAAGTGACAATGCTGAGTTTGTTATCTGCTTGTACAGATTCTGGAAGTCTGGATATTGGGGAGAGGATACATCGCTCTATGACGGGGATGGGGTCAAGAAATTTAAGTGTTGTTTTGGGGAATGCGCTTGTTGATATGTATGCTAAATGTGGGTACATTGGGAAAGCAATTGAAGTGTTTAGGGGGATGAGGGAAAAAGATTCATCGACGTGGAATTCGATTATTGGGGGATTAGCTGTACATGGTTATGCTAAGGAGTCGATCGATTTGTTTGAAGAGATGCAAAGAGAAAAAACTCAGCCAGACGAGATCACATTTATTGGAGTATTAGTTGCTTGTAGTCATGGTGGGATGACCGAAAAGGGCCGTAAGTATTTTGAGCTTATGAGAATTCAATATGGAATAGAGCCTAACTTGAGGCACTATGGTTGTATGGTAGACATGTTAGGACGAGCAGGGCTACTTGAAGAAGCATTTGAATTTGCAGAACTGCTGGACGTTGTACCAAACCCTATAATTTGGAGGACTTTGCTTGCTGCTTGTAGGATACATGGTAATGCTGAGCTGGGTAAACGTGCAAACGAGCAACTTCTGGCATCCAGACATGATCAAAGTGGAGATTTTGTGTTGTTGTCAAATATATATGCATCAGAAGGTCAATGGGAAGGTGCACAGAGTGTAAGGAAGTTGATGGAAGATAGAGGAGTGAAGAAAGAAACTGGTTGTACCCTAATTGAGACTGATAACAAGGAACTAATGCATTTTTTATTTGATTCAAAATCCACGGCGACTTCAAGAAGCCATAATCTTTGATTATACTTCCAAGGGTTATAGGGATACTGCACACAAGTGCATACCATCCAGTTTTCAGAAATCCGATTGCACTTATGGAGACTGGACGGAACAGTTTTCTGAAATTCCATTGAGCTTATGGAGACTGGATGGAACAAAAATGTCGATATCCAGGTAATCTGGTCTGTTGGGTTAAAACATTTGATGGTTTTTCTATAAAACCGAGAAATCTGAGTTGATCAGCTGAAATTTGCAGACGTTCATTGTTTCATTAGTTGGTAGATATGATGATCATTTGCCTATGCCACAGATTGAGAATCCTTTGTTCCCATTATAAGAGGCGGTTGATTGCACTGCCTTTTGCTGGACTTATATCCTCATTCCAAAAGGATCTAAACTAAATTTGTTGCAAATATTTATTGCACCAGATCCAGATTCAGCATTTATCTGTCACCAGATCCAGATTCAGATTCAGCATTTATCTGTCAAATAATGCGGCGCTGGTATGAGGCTGTTGCCTGCGGAAGAAAATGAGAGCGAATTTGTATATCGAGCAAAACAACAGAGGTTTGGCCAGTGATAAAAAGAAACAATGCTAGAAACCTTATGAAGAAAAGGAACAACAGTGGTTGAAGGAATAATTTGACTTTCTTGATTCTTACGGGTGTCAAGAACCAGTTAAAGATGAAGCTGAAGAGTCTGACAGCGAAGGAGAGCCAGAGCCGGTGGAAGGAGACCCGGTACTCCTAATTCAGTAGACCTTCTAGTAGCAGAAGATGAGGCTCTGGACATCGAGGAGAATCAGTACTTCTTTGCGGGATACTTGATTACTTGCTCAGATGTGTGTTCTAGGCATTGTAGATAACTGTTACTTTCATCTTTCATGTAATGAAAGTGCTTTGGCCATCATTTTTTTGTGGGGCTTGCATGAAGATGATTGAAGAGCTGATTTTTTTATGGTGTTGTTCCCTAAATCCAACTGATCACCATAATTTTGCCATCTCTTTGATCATCCTGCAATGTCTAACCCTTAAAAATCATCCTTGAAACTGTCAGAATTTTGCCATCTCTTTCTGGTTGTTAGCTATGCTTTTTGAACTTCTGAATTCTGATACAGCTGAAATAAAGCAATTACTTCTGATTATTTATATCGTCATTATACCAGAAAATTGGTGGCACAACAATAAAGCTGTGGTTAATCGCATAACTGGAGGAGTTTTTTTGTCTACATCTCGTCAGATTTCGAATGTTGGCGTACTGATGTCTATTTGTGAGTAGAACCTGCGAAGCTTTCAAGAACTGCCCTTATAGCTCAGTGTCATTGTGTTTTTTGTTTTTTTTTGCCTACCCCAACTTGTTTATGACCAAAGCTTTTTTTATTGAAAGTGAGATAGATTGAAAGCCAAACAAACTTACATAGAATTAACTAATCTGCTAGATTCAGGCTCGTTTGGGATCAAATCCATATGAGATGTCCCAACAATGACTGAATCAGTTGGATAAGTTTATTCTGTTCTTGTTACAACACAGTTGTTGAAAGTAGAAACATTTAAAGCTTTGACAATGTCAAAAGTTAAACTAGGAATTAAAAAAACTGGTGCTGAATCATCATAAGAACTGTTGATGTAGAAGTTTCTTAGCAAGTATATCTCCTACCCCGTTCGCCTTTCTATCATCAAACTGAAAACCCAAAAAAGAGATTTTACTGTCTGCCAGACTTCTAGCTTGAACTAAGATTGTCTTGCTTTGCCACTGAATTGCACTTTTCTTTCCTTGTAGATGTAGAATAGTAGATGGGTTATCCCCATAAATGACCAGATTTTTGAAGATTTCTTTGTTTGGCCCATTTAACTGCCTGAAGCTGCTTCTGCCTCTTCTGCTGATCTGAAATTGCCCAGTTCGGCTCCTCCAAATGTTCCTGTCCAATTGCGCAAGACAAAACGGATCCAGTTTTGCTGTTTCGACTGTCTGTTTTGGTTGGAGATTTAATCTGGATGCCAGTATGCAAAATGATTCAAAATGGCCATAGCTAATTGGGTGGGAGATCTGATTTTGTCCTCAAAAATTCTGAGGCATCTCTCCTTCCATATGAACCAGCACTTGGTCGAAGCCAAGGCCATTGACATTGAGGTGTCATTTCCATTCCTCCATTCATACCTAGAGAAGTAATTAACATCAAAATTATATATCCCTCTACTCTATGTTCCAGATTAAGCAAGAGCTTCCTAGTGTACAAGGTGGATTAAAATCAAAGCTAGTTACATTAGTACATTCTGAGACTTGGTGTATTAAGAAGTCGAACTATACTCGAACCATTCTCAAGAATCAAGTAAAATTTGGCGAAAATCATGAAATAAGAAAATTAGACTTACTGATGAGAAGAGAAGTCATTGTGGAAACCTGATAACTATATCATTGGCAGAACCTCTAATTTTGTGTTTAAAAAAAAAAATCTACCCACCTCGAAACGAACTTGGGGGATGAGAAGAAATCACATATACTTCAAACTGCCTCTATCGGCTTAGACGCAAGAGACAACATCACAATTTTAGGAAGAATCATCTGTAAGGTATTGCGTTCCATGTTCGTCTGCATATGGGCAGAAAATATAAGTCGTGATATAATTTTTGTTCACGGAACAATCTCTGGAAGATGAATAATTTTCAAAAAAATAATTAATTGAAGAAAAAGAGATCAAACAAATTTAGCTGGAAACTCAGTTGCATCCAAAACATGAAACAACTCGGAGGCAACATAGTTTGATAGGAGCAGTTTCTTCGCCATATTCTAATTCAAATATATATAGCAGGAAGGAGCACAACATCCTTCTGCTCTATGTTTCAGATTACAAAGAACTTCCTAGTGTACATGTTGAACGTTAAATTTAAACTAGTTACATTACATACTCAGACTCGGTGTAATGGATAAGTCAAACAATACTCATGGGAAAAAAATCCTCACAGCAATTTGTTACCGAGGATGAAATCAGAAACAGCTGAAAATGGACATAAATAAATGAAAATGAGAAGAATATGAACTTACTAATGAGAGTAGATGTCATCATGGCAATCAGAAAACTACATCAGTGTCTGAACCTCTAGTTTTATGTCAATATCTGCAAATCTTGTAGCCAGCTTGAAATGAAATTGCAGGATGAGGCAAAATCACATATACTTCAAGTCTCAGAGCTGTTTCTATTGGTGGGTAGATGCAAGAGGTTTCTTAGGAGAACTCATCCAAAATGCCATCAGCATTGCAAGCACTGACTTTTAGCTTTTTAAACTATAAGTTGATCTCAAGGGGTCCATTATGTCATCAGCATCACAAGCACTTTCTTTAAGCCTTTTCAACTAAAATTTGATCTCATTAATCACTTGCTTTCTCCAAGCATCCCAATTCGACACATTTGAAGCTATAGCATTCCAGGTTTTGAGCATCTCTGTACCCCCTGTAAAGTCATGATATAATATAAGTTCACGGAACAATTTCAAGAAGATACGAATAGTTTTTCATGATATAACTGAACAACAAAGTGTGATAAGAGCGTCATCAGAGCAAAGAAATTCAGTTGGACCAGAAACCCAGTTGCATCCAATGTACTATAAAACTCGGAAGCAACATTGTTTGACAGTGCCCTCCTGAATGGAGTACATTTGGGATGCAACAATTTGGACTGTTTTATATCCGAAAGTTCTCAATCATCTAACCACACTGTAAGCTTTTGCAGATACACAAAAAAAGAACTATGAAGTTACTTACTCGGTGAAGTCTAGACCACCCATGCCTAATTCTTGCAATCAATACATTTGATCTATGTACCAAAATTCTGCAATACAGAGAGATGAATTAATTAAAATCAGCAATTAAAAAATCAAATTGGAAACTGATTTTAGTATTTATTTGATACTTACACTTCATATATGCAAGAAGTTGATACCGAATAACATTTTTATCCAACAATATAATAACCCAATTTCCGATTCCTCCGATACCAAATACCCAAATCCGACCATTTCCCCTCACTCCAGGATGTATGAGACGCAAAACTGATACCATTTATAAACCATTGGTGATGCTGGTGGTACGGAAGATGATAGTGGTGTTGACGAAGAAGATGGTTAATGGAGGTAGCTATGCGCCGCCGTAACTACTGTAGGACTGAGTTGTTGCTGTTCTTATTTTCTGAGGCAACTTTACTGAATCCTAACGCCTTGGGGAACTTAGGCGCAGGTCCCGAATTCTTTTTTTTCTTATCGCCAGGCCCAGAATTACTTTTCCCTACAGTCGCGCCCAACATTATTTAAAATCATTAAAAACGTGAAGAGTTCCTCAATTACCCGTCAACGGTTTTATTAACTCCCAAAAACGGTCTGACCATTTTTTTTCTCTTCTTCTCATTTTTTCTTCATCCGTTCTTCTCAGTTTTCTGTTTTTCTATTCATATTCCTCCATAAACACTGTAACGGATGATTGATTATTGAAGTTGATCAAACCCTAAAAATCAATTTCAAACTCTAAAAAACATTAACCCTAGAATTCAGTAGAACCAAAATGGAAAAAGGAAAAATGAAGTCGAAGAAACAGAAAAAACCCGGTGAGATTTATCATTAGCTTCATCTGTCAGTGTTTGATTTTGTTTTTTTTGAATTTATTTTTTTTAATCCTGTAGGATCCCTTATCTATCCTTTTATTTTAATTTCTTCTCCATTTATCACTTTCTTTTTCTTTGATTTTAACACCATTTTTACTTGTTGATGTTGAATTTGAAAATGGAGAAACAGATAGTGAAAGACCACTGATTGAGTTTACAATGAAGGAAAAGGAAGATTCTGTGAAAGAGAAAAAGGAATTGTCTGGTATGCATCTATAATAAGTCATTTGTTTTACTTTTAAATAACATATGTTACGCAGGAAACATAATGTGCATAACTCGTTATGCAGTAAAAGCAACTATGCATAACTGCGTAGCTTATTATGCATAACTTGTTATGCAGTAAAATCAAACATGTTGAACTGCGTAGCTTATTATGCATAACTGCTTATGCAGTAAAATCAAACATGCTGAACTGCGTAGCTTATTATGCATAACTGCTTATGCAATAAAATCAAACATGCTGAACTGTATAGCTTATTTGCATAACTTGTTATGCAGAAAAAGCAACTATGCATAATTGCGTAACTTATTAGCATAACTTGTTATGCAGTAAAAACAACTATGTTGAACTGCATAACTTGTTCTGCAGTAAAAACAACTATGCTGAACTGCATAACTTGTTATGCAGTAAAAGCAAACATGCTGAACTGCGTAGCTTAGTATGCATAACTGGTTATGCAGTAAAAACAACTATGTGCATAACTAGTTATGCAGGTACATAACTTGCATGATGCATAAGGCATGATGATTTAACCCCTTTCTTACTTTTAAGTACTTATTATATTGTATCTTTTGTGTTGAATTTGTCTGTTTCAGTCAAGCAAGTTGTTGATAATAGGAAGAAAAGAAAAAGACTTGAACCCCAACAAACAGAAAAACTTAAAAAGAAGAAGAACCAAGGTGAAGAAGAAGAAGAAGAAGAAGAACCTGCCCCCTTATGCATCAATTATTATAAAGAAGGTGCATTAACCTGGCAATCATTAATAACATGTTATCCGCATATAATTTCTTATGTTCAAAAAATAAATGCATAACAGGTTATATACTATGCATAATAGGTTATGCACACAACTGTCTGTTTAACAAATCTGCATAACAGTTTATGCATAAGCCTGGACAAAAGGCATATGAGGTTATGCAGTGAAAGTAGCAATTCTAACTTAGTAAAATACTTTTTTATTTTGTTATTTTGTTTGTGCAGTTAAAGCTAAGACCAAGCCTGCAACTCAAGGAGGTACTTATAGAGCAGGTTTTCCAAGGATACTTGCATTTTTCAATAGGATAAGGGAAAGAGGTGGTTTTAGTCCGTTGCAGTCTAATATGATCAATGTGTCTCCATTTGGGAAAGTCTATAACTGGTTAAATGATGTGAACATTTCATACTTGGATGGTAAGAGCAACCAACTGATGGATGAGGTCCTTCTATCATATGACCATGATGATTTGAGTCAGCATTCATTCAAGGTGTCAGAAAACAAGTCTATACAGTCAACGGCTAGTGAGCTTGCTGTTATTTTTCAGAGGCCAAGAGTTAAAGGAAACAGAGGAAGAGATATTCTGACCTCAAAAGAAGAGATAGGGATGACTCAGTCACTTTCCCTCGTCAAGCAATTCCCATGCAAAACAAGAGCAGGTGCTGTGAATAAAAATCCCAAATCACAAGTAACAAGGTGTGGATAGATGATATTGAAAGGTTGTTGATGGAAAAACTTGATCAGAAAGGTCATGAAGAGGAATTTGTTTCCCTTGCATGCCTTTACATGCTAGTGGTTCTGTTTTTTTGTCGATCAATGGGAGACTCACTGGACGTCTCGTATGTTGGTTTGGTGAAGGATTTGGAAATCATGGATTATGTATCTTTTCCTGATCTAATTCACCAACACCTGATGGATGGCATCAAGACTGTCAAAAGAGACAATCTTCTTATCAGGAATTGCGGTGGTTGCACTGTATATTCTCTTGTGAGTTCTTTTTTTTCTTTTTTAAACTTTCTTAAAAAATATCTGCATAAAAAGTCTGCATAACTAGATATGCAGTACCATAAAAATCTGCATAACTAGTTATGCAGTATAATTTTTGTACTGCATAACTAGCTATGCAGTACAAATAAAATGTGCATAACATGTTATGCAGTACAAAAACAAGTTATGCAGTATAAAATGTGCATAACAAAATATGCATTACAAATAAAATAAATCTACATAATATCTTTTTTTTTCAGCTTTGGTTGGCTGAGCACTCTAACATAGCTAAGATATCATCATCAGACATTGTCAAGGTCAATCCCAATGCTACACCAAGAGCTGCAAGGTGGGACTTTGCAGCAATGAAGAAAGCAATGCTCAAGAAGCATATTTCAAGCTTAGAGGTACTTGTTTATGAACCTTAAGAATGAATGTATATTTCAAGCATATGAAAGCAAACATGCAGAACTGCATAACTTATTATGCATAACTTGTTTAACTGCATAAAATACGAACATTGTTTAACTGCATAACATCTTATGCAGATCCAAAAATAACTGCATGACCTGTTATGCATTGTTTAGAGTAT
>NW_020622930.1:0-362 GCF_003573695.1 Papaver somniferum
CGGCTACATAGCGTCCTCTGAGAATGTCTCAATGATTGAAATGAGAGTTTAGATTACATAACCATGTATTCCTTGAACCGAAGTTTTCGAACCTTGTTGATCAAGAGAAATCGGGAGGATTGTGGAACTGGCTTGCCAAGTCCGCGAACTGTCGGAAGTTCTCGACAGAGAATTTATGCTGGGATTTTCTAAAACTCGTTTGTGTGTTAAGTACGCAAACTCAGTCTGCGAACCCAGTCCGCGAACTGGCGGAAGTTCTCATCCCGAGAATTTCTGCTGAGTTTGGAAAACTCAACCGATTAACTTAAGTCAGCGAACTTGTTTGTGAACTTAAGAGGTTATGATCTAAAGATGTGCTCTGA
>NW_020622931.1:0-395 GCF_003573695.1 Papaver somniferum
GAGCCGTCAGTTTCGTTGTACTTTCGCATCCAACGGTCGCTCCTCGCTTCCTTCCATCTCGTCGTTAGATCGATCCATCATCTCCACATCCCACGGCTCATCCTCGCTGTTCATCCAATTTGCTACAACCGCCCAACACCCGAGCACTAAATATCTATACCCAAACCAAACAACCCCCTTCTCTCTTCGTTCTTCTCTCCCTCACCTCCTCTGCAACCACTATTCCCACCACCTTCTCCTGCTGCCTCCACCAACTCGAGCAGAGCTCGAGAAATCAAATCATCACAACCCTATACCACCAACCCATCACTACCCTATCTCTCTCTAACGTCTACCAATTCCTTTCACTGATTTCCCCTACTGCTAGGGTTTTGAAAATTGGGAACGAGAATTGA
>NW_020622932.1:0-2779 GCF_003573695.1 Papaver somniferum
GAATGAATGGGGAGATATTCAAAGATATAGATGGGATAGGCAGACTATGAAGTGGAGTGAAATGTCGGTGCTCCCGAGAGACCAATGTGACAAATACAATTATTGCAGTGCTAATGGTGTTTGCAACATTGCTAATACTCCACCTTGTTAGTGTTTGCAGGGTTTCACACCCGTATCACAACAGCAATGGAAATTGTATAACTGGATAGATGGTTGTGTTCGAAATGTAAGTCTAAATTGTGTGAGCGATAAATTTGTACCAATTAAAGGGCTGAAATTGCCTGATATGACAAACTTTTTGGTGAACAACGGTATAAGCCTTATGGAATGTGATTTGCAGTGTAGGAGAAACTGTTCTTGTACAGCTTATGCTAATTCAGACTTTCGTGAAGGTGGAAGTGGTTGTATACTCCGGTTTGATGATCTTTTCGATTTTAGACATCTCAGTGATGCTGGTGATCAACATCTATGTTTATGCTTAGCGTCATCCGAAGGAGAACTAATGAATAAAGGCATGAAGAATAAAAGCCCAATGCTGATGAAAATCCTTCTCTCAGTTGGTTCAGTTGTGCTGTTTTTTTGTCTGGTCATCTCCATGAGCATTTGGAAAATTAGTAGAACCGGCAGACTACTCAAAGCTGATGAGAGACGGAATGAAGATTTGGAATTACCTTTGTTGGATTTGATTACTTTAGAAACCGCCACCAACAACTTCTCTCACACAAACAAGATTGGAGAAGGTGGTTTTGGTCCTGTATATAAAGGTAAAACATCACAAGGACAAAAAATAGTTGTGAAAAGGTAACATTGAATCTTGTAAAGCTTTTAGGTTGCTGCATTCAAAGAGAAGAAAAAAATACTCATCTATGAGTATATGCCGAATGCAAGCTTGGACTATTTCATTTTTGATCAGAAAAGAAGCAAACTGCTAGATTGTGATACTCGTCTGAGCATTGTGATGGGTATTGCAAAAGGACTTCTTTATCTGCATCAAGATTCTAGTTTGAGACTCGTACACCGGGATCTCAAAACCAGTAATATTCTTTTAGATTGGAATATGAACCCGAAAATCTCAGATTTTGGAATGGCAGGACTTTTAAGAGGCGAACCAACTGAAGCACAAACAGAGAGACTAGCTGGAACATATGGGTATATGTCTCCAGAGTATGCAGTAGATGGCCATTTCTCGGTGAAATCTGATGTTTTCAGCTTCGGCGTACTAGTACTAGAGATAATGAGTGGAAAGAAGAACATAGTGTTTTATGATGACAATCACCATCATAACCTACTAGGACATGCGTGGATATTATGGAATGAAGGCACGCCTTGCGAACTGATGGAACCAGGTTTGGGGGACTCAAACTCTGCACCTTGTCAGGAATTATTGGGATGTATTCAAGTAGGTTTATTATGTGTTCAGAAATTTCCTGAAGACAGATCAAGCATGTCAGATGTGTTCAGAAAGTCCGCTGTTACTCGAACCCAAACAACCCGGATTGTGAAGGCCAAAGAAAATAAGATGTGCAGTTAAACAAAAACAAAACAAGCCTCTTAAAATTCAAGTTACATATGTATATTTTCACTCATCGACTCAAATTTTTGCAATTCATGGTTAAAGTAAGCGAAAGTGCGATGCAAATGGCACCACCAGCGGTCGCGGCTGCCAGTGCACTGTTGTTCTCCATCTCTTCTTGGTAAACCAAGCACTGCTGCCCGTAGCTGATTGCACTGTAAAACCTCTGACCAAGGCATGAACTAGCATTGTAATTCTCAATAAACGTCATATCACTTGGCCTAGCTTTCTCACCAGCAAATCGCTGGTATTCTTTTAGCACACAAGACAAACACCAGTTCTTCACTTTCCTGTAACAACCAACAACACAACCTGTCCTGTGTTTTCCATGTTTGCAGTGAATCAAAATTGGATGATTTCTAACATCAAGCAACACGTTTACAGCTTCCGTGACCGTGTCTTCAGAAACCGACTCTTTTTTAGTTCCCTGAAGGCCGAACTGAAAAAGCTTAATGTTCTTAGACTGTAAAAACTTTATATTCTCTTCGGGATATGGTTCGGGACACAGACATAGAATCGATTTCAGGTTTAGGGTCTCGATGAATGAGAAATTAGAAGAATTTGGAAAGCTGCACCTGTAAATTCCTGTTTCAACAATCGCGAAGTTCTCTGGAGTATTTTGGTGATGATCGTCCCTTTCTCTAACTATTCCCATAATCTGTATTCTCCAAAACTAGCGAATGCCGAAGTACTAAACAGCAGCTAGATCGTTTATATTGAAAGCTCGTGCTGCGGTTTGGCTCTATATATATTGAGTCAGAATCTGCGTTTGGCCGTGGCTTTTCCCTTTTTTTGGTTTGAATCAGAAGCCCAAGGGAATCCGGAATCATAAAACAAAACAATATGACACAAAAACTTTAATTTTTGAGTGGAAGAAACTTTTACAAAGCATCCATGCGGCTGAACTTTTGATACTATCTTACAAAAAGCTTTTAACATCGTCAAATTTGGGAGCTGATGATATATTAGCCATGTGACCGTTCCAACATATTTAAGTGGGGGGTGTTTGACTCCAAGTCAATTTGGGAGAAAATAAATTCAATCAAAATTGTTGTTTAGCAAACGGCTGCTGGAACTGGAAGGGATTAGAACCAATCCGTATGGATAATCGAGAACAAAAATAATGTAAGAGTTCAATTTTATCTATTTTCGGCTGCCTCGTGATCAAACCAATGAGTGCAAAAAAAAAAAAAAAAAAAAAAAAAA
>NW_020622933.1:0-721 GCF_003573695.1 Papaver somniferum
CGGCTGACAAATTTACTAAAGGTTGCAGGAATGCCAATGACGCCTGATCGACTGAAAAAAGGTTGTAGGAATGCCAATGGCGCCCGATCGACTGACAAAAGGCTGCGGGAACGCCAATGGCACCCGACCGGCCGACAAATTTACTAAAGGTTGCAGGAATGCCAATGACGCCTGATCAACTGACAAAAGGCTGCGGGAATGCCAATGGCACCCGATCGGCTGATAAATTTACTAAAGGTCGTAGGAACGCCAATTTCTCCTGATCGACTGACAAAAGGTCGGGGAAATGCCAATGTCGCCCGATTGACTGACAAAAGGCTGCGAAAATGCCAAACATCGCCCGATCGGCTGACAAATTTACAAAAAGATTACGGGAATGCTAATGGCGCCCGATCGACTAACCCAAGGCCACGGGAATGCCAATGGAACCCGGCTGGCTGACAAATTTACTAAAAGATGCAGGAGCACCAACGGCACATGATTAATAAATTGAATAACCAAGGGAATGCCAATGACACTTGATTAACCAATTTAACATATACACCCCGCACTCGCAATCCCCATTGAGAAAAATAAAGGGGGGAGCAGGCGTGTTTAATATATATACCCCGCCCTCCCAATCCCGATTGAGAAAAATAAAGAGGGGGAGTAGGCGCGTTTAACATATACACCCCAATCCCCATTAAGAAAAATAAAGGGAGGAGTAGGCGCATTTAACATA